>NC_029781.3:47189099-47201516 GCF_000817695.3 Arachis duranensis
AGGTCTAACCTTGTCTGTGGTATTCTGAGTAGGATTCAATGATTGAATGACTGTGACGAGCTTCAAACTCCTAAAGGCGGGGCGGGGCGTTAGTGACAGACGCAAAAGAATCACTGGATTCTATTCTGGCCTGATTGAGAACCGACAGATGGATAGCCGTGCCGTGACAGGGTGCGTTGAACATTTCCACTGAGAGGATGGGAGGTAGCCACTGACAACGGTGAAACCCTTGCATAAGCTTGCCATGGAAAGGAGTAAGAAGGATTGGATAAAGACAGTAGGAAAGCAGATAGACGGAAGGGACAAGCATCTTCATACGCTTATCTGAAATTCCTACCAATGAATTACATAAGTATCTCTATCTTTATCTGTATGTTTTCGTATATCATCATTCATATCCATTTGAGTCTGCCTGACTAAGATTTACAAGGTGACCATAGCTTGCTTCATACCAATAATCTCTGTGGGATCGACCCTTACTCGCGTAAGGTTTATTACTTGGACGACCCAGTACACTTGCTGGTTAGTTATGCGAAGTTGTAGTGATCACAGTTTCGTGCACCACCACTCCTTCGCCTTTCCTTCAACAGAAAATGGGAAGGCAGATAGCAAAATAGTAGTCTTATCTGCACCATGATGGCTAATAGTTGAGCAAGCTGTCTGAAAATCTCTGAGGTACTTGAGAGGCGCTTAAGTAGGTAAGCCATGAAACTTAGACAGTAGGTTAATTAGCGCAGTTTTCAGTTCAAAATCTGCACCCAGATTTGGATGACTCGCTTGAAATGGTGGCAGTGTAAAGTTCGGAGCTCCTACTTCCTGGAGAGTAATCCTTCTGGGCTCTGTCATATTACCTAAGCCTAAATCAACATAATTAGTAGAAGAGGAGCTTGTTTCTTCCTCAAATGACGCTTCAAATTTGCCATCAGATAAGACTGGTGAATCGGTAGTAACCACTTCGCCACCCTCAAAGGCTAACCGATGCCGAGCTCGCCTTATACGTGAAATAGTTCTTTCAATTTTGGGGTCAAACGCGGCTAAGCTCGGATCCGGTAACGAACGCATCATTCAATGAAAGAAACATACAGCTCGTAGTAAAAAAACAAAATAAAAGATGTAAATATATAAAATTAAAAATATTTACACTAACCAGTAATTTAGCACACTATTGCAACTCCACGGCAACGGCGCCAAAAATTGACGTGCGAAAAATTATTACCGATTAAGAATTTATAATAGAAATTAACGTTGCGAGTACAGTTCTTAACTAATGAAAATTCCGCGTATCAATTTAAAAAGGGTTGTCAAAAATTTAGAATAAAATACTGGGAGTAGAATTCCCAGGTCACCTCCCAACGAGTTGCTAAGAGAGTGATATTTATTGGTCAGGTGTTTTTTGAGAAATTGGGAGTTTGGGGAATGGGCAAATAAACGATTATAAATTAAAGCAGTGGAAATTAAAGAGAGATGTTATGTAATTAAGATAAAAAGCCTTGACTAGGAGAAGATTAATCGGAAGTTCTATCCTTGTTGGATCTTTCCAAGAGTAATAGTAAGAGGTTATTGTTTTTCCTTAGTTAACCCTTACCGAATAAGGGAAAGTCAAGTAATTGAGCCAACTCTTATTCACAAGTTCTAACCTCTCCCTTGGGAAGGATTAGCGTTAGTGACTAGAGAACTAGCCAACAATTTCTAATTACAAGTTAAATCTTGAGTTCCCCAACTCAAGGGTCTCCTATTAATCAACTCCAAAGTCAAGTTGAGAACCTACTCCATTGACATGGATGCCCTTTTCGCATGCATGTAAAGGGAGTAGGAGGAAGACATGACAATTAAACTCAATTGAAAATAATCAACAAATAATGAAATTAAATAGAATAGTATCCTTGCCTTAATTAATTCCAAAATCGAAGGTATCCATATAACTCCGAGCAAAGTAAATAGGAAATAAAAGAGTAAATGAATAGAAAAAAAACTATAATGATAGAGACATCAACGGAGGTAGTACTCTTCTCAATATCCAATCCGAAAGCATAAAGCTAGAAAATCTATGAATATGAATATATGAAATTGAAGAACCCTAAAGGAAGTGGTAGAATTCCCTCTCCGATTCCAAAAACTAAAACTAAAACTAATAAAAATGAGAATATGTGTATGTGACAATGTGTGTTGAGTCCCTGCTATCCCCTGGCTCTAGTCTGTATTTTTGGGCCAAAAACTAGGTCCAAACTCAGCCCAAAATTGCCCCCAGCGACTTCTGCAATTTCTGCATGTGACGCATGTCGCGCATACGCGCCAAGTACGCGCGCGTGTCGATGGTCTTCTGTGCGTGTCACGCGTCTGCGTCAAATACGCATCCGTGTCACTGTGGGATGCACCAAGTTGCGCATACACATCAGGCACGCGTGCGCATTAATTCTGCTGGTTAGCTCCTTAGTTTCTTGTGTTCCTTCTATTTTTGCAAGCTTCATTTCCATCCTCTAAGCCATTCCTGCCCTATAAAGCCTGAAAACAGTTTACACACAGATCACGGCATCGAATGGTATAATGGGAAATTAAAGATTGACAACTTAAAGGCTTAGGAAGCAAGTTTTCAATCATAGAACAAAATTGGGAAGGATTCGTAAAACCATGCAGTTTATATAAATAAGTGTGCAAAGAACTGATAAAAACCACTTAATTTAGCACAAGATAAACCATAAAATAGTGGTTTATCAATCTCCCCACACTTAAACATTAGCATGTCCTCATGCTAAGCTCAAGGAGACCAAAAGAATGAATGGGGGAAAACAAGACTCATGCAATGCACCCTATGTAAATGAAGTCAACTACATGCTAAGATGTTTCTACCTACTTGGTTAAAAATAAACAAGTCCTCCAAGACAAACATAATACACCTATCTGAAGGACTTGTTTATTTTTAACCAAGTAGGTAGAAACATCTTAGCATGTAGTTGTATTCATTTACATAAGGTGCATTGCATGAGTCTTGCTTTTCCCCATTCATTCTGTTGGTCTCCTTGAGCTTATCATGAGGACATGCTAATGTTTAAGTGTGGGGAGATTGATAAACCACTATTTTATGGTTTATCTTGTGCTACATTGAGTGGTTTTTATCAGTTCTTTGCACACTTATTCATACAAACTGCATGGTTTTACAAATCCTTCCCAATTTTGTTCTATGATTGAAAACTTGCTTCCTAAGCCTTTAAATTGTCAATCTTTAATTCCCCTTTATACCATTCGATGCCGTGATCTGTGTGTTAAGTGTTTTTAGTCTTTATAGGGCAGGAATGGCACAGAGGATGGAAAGAAAGCTTGCAAAAATAGAAATAGAAGGAACACAAGAAACTAAGGAGCTGACCAGCGAGAATCGATGCACACGCGTACCTGACGCGTACGCGCAACTTGGTGCATCCCACAGCGACGCGGACGCGTGACACGCACAGAAGTCCATCAACGCGCACGCGTACTTAGCTCGTACGCGCGACATGCGTCACGTGCAAAAATTGCAGAAGACGTTGGGGGTGATTTTTGGCTCAGTTTGGATCCAGTTTTTGGTCCAGAAACACAGACTAGAGCCAGGGAACAGCAGGGATTAATGAGCTGATATTTTATACACTTTTTGGGGGTGTTTTCACATAGTTTTTAGTAGGATCTAGCTACTTTCTAATACATTTTTATTAGTTTTTATGCAAAAATCACATTTCTGGACTTTACTACGAGTTTCTGTGTTTTTCTGGGATTTCAGGTATTTTCTGGCTGAAATTGAGGGACCTAAGCAAAAATCTGATTTAGAGGCTGAAAAAGGACTGCAGATGCTGTTGGATTCTGACTTCCCTGCACTCGAAATAGAATTTTTGAAGCTACAAGAGTCCAAATGGTGCGCTCTTAATTTCTTTGGAAAGTAGACATCCAGGGCTTTCCAGAAATATATAATAGTCCATACTTTGCCCAAGTTTAGACGACGCAAACTTGCGTTCAACGCCAGCTTTCTACCCTATTCTTGCGTATAACGCCAGAAACAAGTTAAAACCAGAGTTAAACGCCAAAAATAGGTTACAAACTGGCGTTTAACTCCAAGAATAGCCCATGCACGAGAAAGCTTCAATGCTCAGCCCCAGTACACACCAAGTGGGCCCTAGAAATGGATTTCTGCACTATCTATCTTAGTTTACTCATTTTCTGTAAACCTAGGTTACTAGTTGAGTATAAAAACTACTTTTAGAGATTTATTTTCTACCTCATGACATTTTTACATCTGAATTTGTATCTTTGATGGCATGAGTCTCTAAGCCCCATGGTTGGAGGTGAGGAGCTCTGCTGTGTCTCGATGAATTAATGCAATTATTTCTATTTTCTATTCAATCACGCTTGTTTCTATTCTAAGATATTCATTCACACTTCAACATGATGAATGTGATGATCCGTGACACTCATCACCATTCTCAACCTTTGAACGCGTGCCTGACAACCATTTTCGTTCTACCTTGGATTGAATGGATGTCTCTTGGGTTCCTGGCTCACGAGTTTGACTGCCTCTCCTGACAACAGAGCATTCAAATCTGTGAGATCAGAGTCTTCGTGGTATAAGCTAGAATTAATTGGCAGCATCCCTGAGATCCGGAAAGTCTAAACCTTGTCTGTGGTATTCCGAGTAAGATCCGGGAAGGGATGACTGTGACGAGCTTCAAACTCATGAATGATGGGCATGGTGACAGACGCAAAAGGATCAATGGATCCTATTCCAACATTAGTGAGAACCAACAGATGATTAGCCATGTACATGGACCCTTTTCACTGAGAGGACGGCTGGTAGCCATTGACAACGGTGATCCACCAACATACAGCTTGCCATGGAAGGAGACCTACGTGCGTGAAGAAGAAGACAGTAGGAAAGCAGAAATTCAAGGGACAGAGCATCTCCAAAACTCCAACCCATTCTCCATTATTGCGTAACAAGTATTCATTTCATGCTCTTTCACTTTTTACAATTAAAACTAAGAACCACTATTGATATCCTGACTAAGAATAATAAGATAACCGTAGCTTGCTTCAATACGGCAATCTCCATGGGATCGACCCTTACTCACGTAAGGTATTACTTGGATGACCCAATGCACTTGCTAGTTAGTTGTGCGGAATTACATAGTGTGGGTGTAATTTTCGTGCACCAAGTTTTTGGCGCCGTTGCTGGGGATTGTTCGAGTTTGAACAACTGACGGTTTATTTTGTTACTTAGATTAGGAAAAAAATTTATCTTTTTGGTTTAGAGTCACTAGGATTGCATCTTTTTTTATTCCTTTAAAAATCTTTCAAAAAAATATTATTTTTCTTCATTAGTTTTTAATTTTTCTTTGAGTCTTTGTTTGAGTCTAGTTGTATGTTTTAAGTTTGGTGTCCTTTGTGTTTTTGTCATCTAAAAAAATTAATTTTTTATCTGTTTAATCCCTGCATTTGTTGAAAGTGTCTATTTTATTGGGAATAGTTACCCCTTTGAGTCTTCCTTTCTAAAATCTTTTTAAAAATAATTTTTCTTTGATTAAATCTTGTGCCAAATTTTAAGTTTGGTGTTCTCTTGTTAATTATTCTTTAGTTTTCGAAAATTTTATTTTGGTTTTCTAAAAATTTTAAGTTTGGTGTTCTTTCTTTTGTTCTTGTTGTTTTTGTGAGTGATAAACCCCATTTTTAGGGTTTATCTTGTGTTGAATTTAGAGTATTTTGATAATATTTTCTCACATTTAACCAATGAATTAGCATGGTTTTGTTATCTCTCCCATATTTGGGCTTGAATGTAAAAACATGCTTTTTAAGCCTTTATTTTGGTAATTTTAATTCATCCTTAATTCCATAAGATGCCTTGATGTGTTTGCTAGTAATCTCAGGTTAAAATAGGCTAGGCATGGATCAAAGGAACAAGGAAGGAAGCATGCAAGTAGAGACAAGCACAAAAAGCCAAAGAACTGATCTCGGCCAAGGACGCGCACGCGCACAAGGCGCTCGCACGCACATTGCAATATTGACCAGGGATGCGTACGCGTACTATACGCGTCCGCGCCGAAGGCCGCACATGATTTTTAAATGAAACTCGTGTCCAGCGATTTCTGGGAAGCTATGGGGCCCAGTACAACCAACTTTGGCGCCAAAATGCATTAAAAGGACCAAGGATTGAAGGGGAAGACATCTTTTGAAGACTTAGCATCATTTCTCACATTAGGATTAGTTTAGAGATAGTTTTCTAGAGAGAGAAGCTCTCACTTCTCTCTAGAATTAGGATTAGGTTTAGGTTAATCTCTCTTTTTAGATCTAGGATTAATTCATGCTTTAATTCATTTTTCCTTTATCAATTCTTACTCTTCTACTCTTCCTCTCTCTAGTTATGTACTTTAATTCTTGCAATTCTTCATTTTGTTATGGATCTAATGTTGTTCTTTTGTTTTCTTTCAATAATGCAATTTGAGGTAATTCATGATAATTGTGATTTCCTTGATTGTTGTTGTTAATATTTTTGCATTCAATTGTAGGTAGAATTCATTCTTGTTGTGATTTACTATACTTTTCTTTTGCACCTTCCAAGTGTTTGATGAAATGCTTGGGAGAATGTTAGAATAGAATTTTATGTTCCTGGCTTGGGAAGATAACTTAGGAACTCTTGAGTTACTAATATCCAAGTGATTGATAGTTGATAGCCATTGACTCTAGCCTTTATTAATTCAATTAGTGAACTAGGATTTATGGACTTAGATTGATATAACTCACTTGACTTTCCTTTGCTATTAGCTAGAGGATGACTTAGTGAGATTAATCATTGCCACTATCATGATTGTGATTAATGATAATGATATAGGTCCTTGATCATCAAACCTTGCCAAGACCATTTTGTTAATAAAATTTCATTTCCATTTACTTTTCATATTTCTCATATAAAACCCCAAAATAAACAATTTCATAACCAATAACAAGAACACTACCCTGCAAGTCCTTTGAGAGACGACCCGAGGTTTAAATACTTCAGTTTATAGATTTTAGGGGTTTGTACTAGTGACAAACAAATTTTTGTATGAAAAGATTATTGTTGGTTTAGAGACTATACTTTACAACAAGATTTCATTAATGAAATTCTAAACCGTCAAAAATCTAATCATCAAAATGGCGCCGTTGCCGGAGATTTGCAATGGTGTTATGTAATTGGTTATTATTTGTGAATATCTTGCTTTTTGCTTTATTTGCTAGTTGTAGAATTTTGTTTCTCTTGTTTTCTATTAGCTTTTGATTTTTGTTTTCTCTTTTCATCATGAATTCTCACTTTGGCTATGAGTGTGATTACAACTATGTTGTAGGAAGTGGAGGTTACAATGAAGAGATGTATCAAGGATGGGATAATCAAAGATGGGAGGAGCCTCAAGGAATTGATCACTCCAATTGGCAACAACCTTCGGACACTTATAGGTATAATTCTCATCCTAATGCATGCCAATTCAATGGCTATGGTGACTCCTTTTATGATAATCAACCACCACCATATGCCTATGAACCTTATCCTCAACATGATGCTCAACCATACTCACAAGCCTCTCCATACCAAGCACCTTCCTATGATCCATATCCACCATATGACCAATCATCCATATCACATTCTTATGACCACTATGAGCAAGAACCTTTAGAACCACCACAACCCTATCAAGATTACTACCAAGAACCACCTCAATGCACACCATCTCCACAATTTTACCAAGAAGAACCACCTTCTTACCATTAACCCTCTCTCCAACATAATGGACCTTCCTACTCACCCCAAGTCCCAATAGACGATCCTCTCACCTTGTTACTTCAAGGACAAGAAGCCATGAAGCGGGATACATCTGCGTTTGTAACCAATTTGACCAAGGTGGTGCACGCTTTAGCCCACCAATGTTTGAATACTCATGTTATCCCCGTAGCCTTATGTGGAAAGCCTAAGAAGAGCAAAGCATGGAGGAGATATCGGGTAATCCAGTGAAAAAGGAAGAATCGGTAGTATTAATGGAGCAATTGGAGAAGCCTACGGTTATTGAATCAAAGGAGGAAGTGGTCCAAAATTTAAGAGATGCGGAACTACCATGTGAATCTCGACAACCTTCAGAGAATATCAAGATTGAAGAACACGAGAATGTTAATCAAGAAATAGATTCAATCATGGAGGAATTTTTATCTACAATTGAATCTATTCCTAGTAGACTTGAAGTTGAAACCATAGAAGAATGTGCACAACCTCCCAAGGAAGAAGAAGTTGGCATGGTGTATATTGAAATTGAAGAATATGAAGAGGTTGATCAAGAGATGGATTTATTCATCAATGAATTCCTATCCAAAATTGAATCACCTCCCATTGGGCAAGAAACCGAAGCTCTTGAAGACAACACCAAGCCAAGTAAAAAGGAAAAGGTTGGAATTGAAGAAATTTGTCAAGAGGTGGAAATACCCAAAGAAGAGCATAAAGAAGTAACCCTTGCATTGTCTAAGTGTGGGGAAGTCGCCCCTCCCAAATCACCATCCAACACAACATTCAAGTGGGTAAAATTCATATCCCTAAGCTTTACTTTCTCATTTGAATATGGTTCAATTGAAATGGATGGACAACTTAGAGCTCTTTATGGACTTAAAGGAAAATGAGAATTGTGTAGTGGTTGGAAATTTGGTTTAAAGCTCACTAAGGTCAAAGCTTTAAGATATAGGGATTATGATGGGACAAGAACCACTTTGTATGGGCCTAGAAGGAAGAATTGGTGGACTAAAGAGAATTCTATGTGTCGACCGCCCTTATGTCAACCACCCATACGGAGAAATCATGAGACTCAACTCATGGATGGGTGTGAAGATAAGATATGGGATCCCGGTTCGCTATGTGAAGACCAACTATGGAGACTCATAGTTTGGGTTGAAATTCACCCAATATTGGTGAAGATGGTCGGAAATTCTATCAACCAACTGAGAAGCAAAGATCCTTGCAGATTCAAGGATGAGTACAAGCACAAGCCACCATGACAATAAGCTCCTCAAAAGGTCCAACTTAAGGACTTTAACTAAAAGTTCTAGGTGGGAGACACCCCACCATGGTAAACTCTTCCCAATCTCTTTTAGTCTTGTTTAATAAGTGGTTTAAGTTGCCATTGTAGGTAGATCTTCAATTCATATAGACTTGTTTGTATAAATTGATTGTTAGCATAGTCACATGTATAGATTTTAGGGGTTTGTACTTGTGACAAACAAATTTTTGTATGAAAGGATTATTGTTGGTTTAGAGACTATACTTTACAACGAGATTTCATTAATGAAATTCTAAACCGTCAAAAATCTAATCATCAGTGAGTCTTCAAAGTGTTCTTGAGTTTTCTTTATGTTTTGATCTTAAAATTTTTATGTTTGGTGTGCCTTGGTGTTTTCCCTCCAAAATTTTCGAAAACAAGGAGCATTGGATTTAAAAATTTGAAGTCTTGTGTCTTTTGTGTGTTTTTCTCTTTCATAATAAAATTCAAAATTCAAAAAATATCTTTTCCTTTAATTGCTCATAATTTTTGAATCCCTTGGATTGACTTGGTCAAAATTTTTCAAATCATATCCTTTTAAGATTTTTAAAATCATATCTTTTTCAAAAACATCCTAACCACTTTCTCTCTCCTCACTCTTTCGAAAATCCTCATAAAATATTTCAATTCTTTTATTTATTTATTTATTTTAGTTTTTATTTTTTTTATTATTTTGAAAAAAAAATTCTTAATAAATAAATATAATAAAATAAATCCACATCATCTCCCTTTCTCCATCATGGACCTAAGTGGTAATGAACAGTCCAGAAGGACTTTGGGGTCATATGCTAACCCCACTACTGCTTCATATGGGAGTAGTATCTGTATGCCCTCCATCGGAGTCAGTAGTTTTGAGTTGAATCCTCAGCTCATTATCATGGTGCAGCAAAATTGCCAGTATTCCGGTCTTCCACAGGAAGAACCCACTAAGTTTCTGGCACAGTTCTTATAAATTGCTGACACATTACATGATAAAGAAGTAGATCAGGATGTCTATAGATTATTAGTGTTTCCATTTGCTGTAAAAGACCAAGCTAAGAGGTGGTTAAATAACCAACCTAAAGCTAGCATAAGAACATGGAAACAGTTGTCAGACAAATTCCTGAATCAATATTTCCCTCTTAAGAGGATGACACAGCTAAGGCTGGACATCCAAGACTTTAAACAAGAGGATAATGAATCCCTTTACAACACCTGGGAGAGGTACAGAGAGATGCTAAGGAAATGCCCCTCTGAAATATTTTTAGAATGGGTGCAGTTAGACATCATCTACTACGGGCTTATAGCAAAAGCTCAAATATCTCTAGACCACTCAGCTGGTGGATCTATACACATGAGAAAAACAATTGAAGAGGCTCAAGAGCTCATTGATACAATTGCTAGAAATCAGCATCTGTACTTAAGTAGTAAGTCCTCCATAAAATAAGAGGCTAAGGCAGTGTCCACTGAACTTAGTCCTCTAGAACAAGTTGCTGAAATCAATCAGCATTTATGTTATCTGACAGAATAGTTGGCAGAATTTAAAGAGATGTTACAAGACACTAAGGATGCTAACAGGAACATGAAAGCACAACTTGACCAGACAAGACAGCAATGATCAAAACGGATAACAGAAGAGTGCCAAGCAGCTCAATTATGGAGTGGAAAAATATTGAATACGTCAGCTCAAAGCAGCAGAAAGCCAAGAAAAGAACAAATAATAGAGGATGAGCAGACTGCTACCTACAATCCCTCTAAGGACAGTACGAGCCCAGAGAGGAATGATTTTGGCGTTCAAACACCAGAAAAGGGTGAAAAACTAGCGTTAAATGCCCAATGGATGCCCAGTTCTGGCGTTCAAACGCCAGAAAAGGGAGAAAATTGGCGTTAAACGCCCAACCCATGTTCTGTTCTGGCGTTCAAATGCCAGAAAAGGGAGGGAATCTGGCGGTAAACGCCAATCGAGCCCCCAAATCCTGGCGTTCAAACACCTATGAGGGGTCAGACACTTGCAGGTGCTGATAATAACTCCATCAAGAAGGCTTCTCAACCTACCTCTATAGGAAATAAACATGCAGCAACCAAGGTTGAGGAATACAAAGCCAAAATACCTTATCCTCAGAAACTCTGCCAAGCGGAACAGGATAAACAATTTGCCCACTTTGCAGACTATCTCAAGACTCTTGAAATCAAGATTCCGTTTGCAGAGGCTATGATGCATTTGCATATTTACTATATTAGCTAGTTAGTTTAGTTGGTTTTAGCTTAGTTTCTTTAAATAAACAAGTATTTTTATAAGTTTTGTCTTCATGCATGAGAATACCAAAGACCATGTTAATTGTAGCCAAATTCATGCAAATGATTTAAGGAATACATAAATGAATGAGTATGAATGAATCTCATGGAATTAATTGCATGGATTGGTGAGACTTTGAAGCAATTTCCCTTGTTAATGATAGGTGATGAAACAAGAAAGCATTGAAGCAAGAATGAAGCAAGCAAGTGGTTATCAACTCTTTCAAGAATAACAATATGCACGTTGCTAACTTGGGATTCAAGTTGGCAACGCCATTGAAACCTTACTTCAGGAAGAGAACAAACAACCTTGCAAGAAAGTGGTCTCCTGTGAGAACTATGCACATTTGGGTGTTGCCAACTTGGAGAAAGGGTGAGTGTTTGAAGGCAAAATAGAATAATGGGAGTGTTGTCATCTTCCTCTATGTCTAGGATGACAAAGTCAACTGGGAGAAAAAATTTGTCCACCTTTACTAATACACTCTCTACAACCCCGAGTGCTTGCTGAATATATTTATCCGCCATTTGAAGGGCTATCTTTGTAGGTTTCAATTCATGAATCTGAAGCTTCCTCATCAAAGATAGAGGCATCAGATTTATGCTTGCACCAAGATCACAAAATGCTCTCTCAATCATCATGTTGCCTATTGTGCAGGGGATGTGAAAGCTCCCTGGGTCCTTCATCTTCTTTGGCAACTTTTTCTGGATGATGGCACTACACTCCCTGGTCATCACAACTGTTTATCCCTCTTTCAAGGATCTTTTCTTTGTCAACAATTCCTTCATGAACTTAGCATATAGGGGCATCTGTTCAAGTGCTCCAATGAAGGGGATGTTGATGTGTAGTGTCTTGAATATTTCCAAGAATTTGAAATATTGCTTCTCTTTGTTCTCTTCTTTAAACCTTTGAGGGTATGGGAGCATTGGTTGGTATGCTTTCACTGCCTCCTTCTTAGCTAATTTATCACTTTGTGTATAGGTTTCTTGCTCCTGCTTTTGTTCCTTCACCTCTTCTTTTAAACCTTCTTTGATGTGCTCTTCCTGAGTAATGGCTTCTGTCTCCACTTTCTTCCCACTT
>NC_029781.3:47201586-47218164 GCF_000817695.3 Arachis duranensis
TAGGAAAGTTGTTTTGGTGAGTTTGTGAATTATTATGAGGTGGTTGATATGTGTTTTGTGTTTTTCTATGTTGGTTAGTGTTGGTGACATGGGGATTTTGGTTATTTGTGTTACGGGTGTGGTTGTGGTTGTTGTTCTTTTGCCAATGGTTTTCACCCCACTTTAGATTGGGATGATTTTTCCAGGATGGGTTGTATGTATCACCATGAAATTCATCCTGAGAATTTGAAGTATTTTGCATTACTGAACTTGTTCTTGTGGCTGTTCAACAGTGGTCCCTTCACCTTGGCTCCATTCAAGTGATGATTGATTTGTTGTGTTCACTGATGCTAGCTGGAGACCATCCATTCTCTTTGTTATCATTTCCATTTGTTATTGGATTTGTTGGTGCATTAACTTATTTTGTGCCAAGATAGCGTCAACACCTTCAAGCTCCATTACGCCTTTCTTTGGGGCCGGGTTATGTTGCCTCTCTGATGAGTAATAGTACTGATTATTTGCCACAATCTCAATGAGGTCTTGAGCCTCCTCAGCAGTTTTCATCATGTTGAGTGATCCTCCTGATGAGTAGTCTAGTCCCTTCCTTGCTTCTAAGTTTAAGCCTTCATAGATGTTTTGGAGTTTGACCTAATCACTAAACATGTCAGGTGGACATCTTCTCATTAGTGCCTTATCTTTCCCAAGCTTCATACAATGATTCCCCTTCCATTTGCCTGAAAGTTTGAACCTCTATCTTCAATTTGATGATTCTTTGAGGTGGGTAAAACTTTGCTAGAAATCTGCCCATCAGGTCATTCCAATTGTCGAGGCCTTCCTTGGGGAATGACTCTAGCCATTGAGTGGCCTTGTCCCTCAAAGAGAATGGGAATAGCAGTAGTTTGTAGACATCTGGATGCACTCCATTTGTCTTCACTGTGTTGCATATCCTCAGAAAAACAGACAAATGTTGATTTGGGTCTTCAAGAGGTCCCCCTCCATAGGAGTAGTTGTTTTGTACCAAAGTGATGAGTTGGGGTTTTAACTCAAAGTTATTGGCCTGAACACTTGGAGTGGCAATACTGCTCCCACAATGTCTTGGATCAGGGATGGTATAAGAAGATAGCACCCTTCTAGGTGGTCCATCATTGTTGTTGACCCCTCCAGGAGGATTGTGCATGTTGTCCTCCATGACTTGGTCTTCTTCCTCTGATTCCTCTTCACCAACTATCCTCTTTCCTCTTTCTGCTCTCCTTACCCTTCGGAGGGTTCTCTCATCCTCAATATTAAGTCTATTAGCTCCTGACATACACAAACAAAACCAAAATCACAAGTGAAACACTCTAGAACTAGAGTGGAATTGGAGTTAGTGAGACAAAGTATCAAACAGTTAGTGGGCTTAACAAAAACACTAAAAAAATGCTTAATCTAAACCACCATTCACTTAATCATTGTCAATCTTTTCCAATCCCCGGCAACGGCGCCAAAAACTTGATACGTAAAAATTTGATTTCACGTATAACCGGCAAGTATACCGGGTCGTATCAAGTAATAAAACTCACTAAGAGTGAGGTCAATCCCACGGAGATTGGTAGATTAAGCAACTTTAGTTTAATGATGGATTTAGTCAAGCAAACATGGTTTTGATTTTATGAGCATTGTGATTTTTGAACATAATTGCAGGAATTTAAATGGCAAGGAATTTAAAGAACTGGAATATAGAAATAAAATGAAAGTAAATAACTGAAACTTAAAATGCAAGAAACTTAAATGACATCAAAGATAAATTGCAAGGAATTAAAGGTTGCAGAAATTTAAAGAACAAAAGAGTAAATAGCAAGAACTAAAGGAACAGAATGTAGATGCATAAGAGCAAGAAATAAAGAGACAGAATGTAGATGACAAGAATAATAAATTGCAAGAATGTAGAAGGGAAATGGGATAATGGGTGTTCAAACAACTAAGAGCAAGAGAAATGAGAATTAATGATGGAAAGAATCATTAGGAATCAGAGATGCAAATTCTCATGACTTGATGTTGATCAATTCCTTCTCAATCATGGGTATAGATCCATGGCAAGTGGGTAATTGAATCCCAATCTCTTGGTGATCCAATTTCTCTCAACATAACCAATTGCCACTCTCGTGATCTAATTGTTCATGAGAAGAGATGAAGCTCAATTTCTAATCCAAGCCACACAATTTCCAAAATCTCAACTTAGGGAGGTTACATCTCACATACCAACCAAAGTGTATTGATTAAGGAGATTATGAAAGGATGAACTCTAAACTGAACTATGTGGTTCATTTCTCAAATTCAGCACACAATTCATATAGATTAACCCCTCTCTTGATGGTGATTGAATCTTTAAAGAACAAGAGTTTCCTCTTGGATTAACCACTTGAATTGAGAAGGAGAAGATGATTTATCAATGCATTCAAACAAGCAGAGCTCTTCCCCCTAATGAAAGTGGGGTTTAGTGAATCATAGCTCCAATTTCAACAACAATTGCCATAAATGAAAATTAAACTAAGTGCGAAGAAAGATGAAGAAGAAGAATAAAATGCTTAAAACTCAAAGATGAAAAGTTGCAAGAAAAGCCAAAATAGCTTTCCGGTATACTCCCGGAAATTCAAGAGAGTTCTCCAAGTACAAGTGCTAGAAAGTAAAAGTTTCTGAGTCTAAATTTCAAAAAAAATCCTCCTAAAAGTACACCACTATTTCCTATTTATACTACTCCTAAAACTCCTTTAAAGATCTTTGATTGGGCTAGCAATGTGGGCTTCATTCTTTGTTAAATTCTTGGCAATGGAAGAAGTCAATGGAGCAAGTGTTGCTAAACAGAGAAGGAAGAGCTCATTCATAATGCTCCTGGCCCAATGCGGCGTTACTGGCAAACACGCCAGTGTAAAGGCACGTTGGCAACGTGCTTATGAGTTTCCTGGGCTGGGAACTTTGTGCTGGGCGTTGTTAGCCCAAGTTGTTGCTAACAACTTGGGTTTTCTTCTTTTTGGCTCCACTTTCATGCTTAATGTTGCCCAGAATTTGAGTGTCAATCCTCTGCTTCAATATGGACTATCATATATCATTGGAAAGCTCAGATTGTCTTCTTTCTAATTCACTTGGAATCATCTTAATTGAAGCTTTGTAGCTCAAGTTATGCTTCCTCAAAGAAGGTAAGGTCAGGCTGCCAAGTTGTTGCTGAACACGCCCCTTTCTTCTCAAGTTGGCAACGTGCTAAGCCTCCCAAGGCTGAAACATGGGGCAGGCGTTGTCCTCAAACACGCCCCCTTGTTGGCACGTTGGCAACGTGCTCGTGCTCCCCTCCAGGGCTGCTTTCTAGCCTTCAACTTTGCTTGTCACGTTGCCTTGGAACATGCTTCTAGAGCTTGGCATTGGCAATGTGCTCGAGTGAGGGAAAGTTGCTCTCCAAACTTGTTTGCTGCGTTGTTGTGGATAACGCCCATGCATTTCAGCATTGGCAACGTTGGCTTCCTTTCCTAGACAGCCTCCTTGCTTGGCGTTGTCACAAAACACTCCAACTCTTCCTGGAGTTAGCAACGTGCTCGAGCCATCCTCAAGGGCTCATTCATGCTTCTTTGAATTTCAACCTCATTTCCTTGTTTTTTGGGGCCTAAAGATGACTCTGATTCGAGCTTTCATTTCATGCTCCACTATATACTATTATATATGGTTAGAAAGCTCTGAATGTCAACTTTCCAACGCAACTAGAAGCACTCAATTTGGATCTCTATAACTCAAGTTATGCTCATTTGAAGGAGACAGGGTCAGGTTGCCAAAATCGCACACGTTTTTGGTGAAAACGCCCTTGTTTCCAGCGTTGCCAACGTGCTCAGATTCTGAAGCTCTAAATGAAGCCAGCTTTTGAAGCTTCAAATGAATGCCAATCCCATACTATGATATATGGTTGGAAAGCTCTGGATGTCTACTTTCAAATGCCGTTGGAATCACCTCATTTGGAGCTTTGTAGCTCAAGATATACTCCATTGAAGGAGGTAAGGTCAGGCTGCCAGGGTTGCCAGCGTTTTTGGCAAACACTCCTTCTTCTCAGCACGTTGGCAACGTGCCAGCCCCTGCCCCCTTGCTCCATGCTTGCTTCCTGGCGTTGCCACTACACACGCCAATGAACCTTCAAGTTGGCAACGTGCTTGTGGCTGCCTTCTTGCTCCAAGCTTTGCTTGCTACGTTACCATTGCACACGCCTTTAGAAGCTGGCGTTGGTAACGTGCTCGAGCTTCTTCCCTGGGCAAATTCTTCTAGCTCAGCATTGCCTTGAACAACGCCTATACTCCCCACGTTGGCAACGCCCTTGAAGCTCCTCCCTGACCCAAGTTGGCAACGCCCAAATGTGCACTCCAATGTAGCTTGGCGTTGCCTTCAAACACTCACCCTTTCTCCAAGTTGGCAACGCCCAAATGTGCATAGTTCTCACAGGAGACCACTTTCTTGCAAGGTTGTTTGTTCTCTTCCTGAAGTAAGGTTTCAATGGCGTTGCCAACTTGAATCCCAAGTTAGCAACGTGCATATTGTTATTCTTGAAAGAGTTGATAACCACTTGCTTGCTTCATTCTTGCTTCAATGCTTTCTTGTTTCATCACCTATCATTAACAAGGGAAATTGCTTCAAAGTCTCACCAATCCATGTAATTAATTCCATGAGATTCATTCATACTCATTCATTTATGTATTCCTTAAATCATTTGCATGAATTTGGCTACAATTAACATGGTCTTTGGTATTCTCATGCATGAAGACAAAACTCATAAAAATACTTGTTTATTTAAAGAAACTAAGCTAAAACCAACTAAACTAACTAGCTAATATAGTAAATATGCAAATGCATCAGGCAGTTGAGCAAATACCCTCTTATGCTAAGTTCATGAAAGAGATCATAAGTCATAAAAAGGATTGGAGAGAAACTGAAAAAGTTCTCCTCACTGAAGAATGCAGTGCAATCATTTTAAGGAGCTTACCAGAGAAGCTTAAGGTACCTGGAAGCTTTATGATACCATGCACATTAAAGGGTACCTGTACCAAGACAGCTCTATGTGATCTTGGGGCAAGTATCAACCTAATCCCTGCACCCACTATCAGAAAGCTTGGCTTGACTGAAGAGGTCAAACCAACCAGGATATGTCTTTAACTTGTTGATGGCTCCATTAAATACCCATCAGGCGTGATTGAAGACATGATTGTCACAGTTGGGCCATTCGCCTTTCCTACTAACTTTGTAGTGCTGGAAATAGAGGAGTAAAAGAGTGCAACTCTCATTCTAGGAAGACCTTTCCTAGTAACTAGACGAACCCTCATTGACGTCCAAAAAGGGGAAGTAACCCTAAGAGTAAATGAGGATGAGTTTAGACTGAATGCTATTGTAGCAATGAAGCACCCAGACACATCAAAAGACTGCATGCGTGTTGATATTATTGACTCCCTGGTACAGGAGATCAGTATGGCTGAGAGTCTCGATTCAGAGCTAAATGATATCCTTAAAGATGTTCAGCCTGATTTGGAGGAACCAGAGGATATAAAAGAACCTCTGAAAATCCCTCAGGAAGAGGAGAAACCTCCTAAACTCGAGCTCAAACCACTACCACCATCCCTAAAATATGCTTTTTTGGGAGAAGGTGAAACTTTTCCTGTAATCATAAGCTCTGCCTTAGAGCCACAGGAAGAGAAAGCACTAATTCAAGTGCTAAGGATACACAAGATATCTCTTGGGTGGTCCATTAGTGATCTCAATGGCATTAGCCCAGCCAGATGCATGCACAAGATCCTACTGGAGGATAATGCCAAACTAATGGCTCAACCACAAAGGCAGTTGAATCCAGCCATGAAGGAGGTGGTGCAGAAAGAGGTCACTAAATTACTAGAGGCTGGGATTATTTATCCCATTTCTGATAGCCCCTGGGTGAGCCCTGTCCAAGTTGTACCCAAAAAAGGAGGCATGACAGTGGTTCATAATGAAAAAAATGAACTGGTTCCTACAAGAACATTTACAGGGTGGCGTATGTGTATTGACTACAGAAGACTCAATACAGCCACCAGAAAGGATCATTTTCCTTTACCATTCCTAAACCAAATGCTAGAAAGGCTAGCAGGTCATGATTATTACTGCTTTCTGGATGGCTACTCAGGCTACAACCAAATTGCAATAGATCCTCAGGATTAAGAGAAAACATCATTCACATGCCCATCTGGAGTATTTGCCTATAGAAGGATGCGATATGGGCTGTGTAATGCACCTACAACCTTTCAGAGATGCATGCTCTCTATTTTCTCTGATATGGTGGAAAAATTTCTAGAAGTCTTCATGGATGACTTCTCAGTATATGGAGACTCATTCAGCTCCTGTCTTGATCACCTGACACTTGTTCTAAAAAGGTGCCAAGAGACTAACCTGGTTTTGAACTCGGAAAAATGTCACTTTATGGTGACTGAAGGGATCATCCTTGGGCACAAGATCTCGAACAGAGGAATAGAGGTGGATCAAGCTAAGGTATAGGTAATTGAAAAATTACCACCACCTACCAATATTAAGGTGATCAAAAGCTTTCTGGGATATGCAGGATTCTATAGGAGGTTTATAAAGGATTTTTCAAAAATTGCAAAACCCCTAAGAAACTTGTTAGCTGCTGACACACCATTTATCTTTGTCACAGAGTGTCTGCAAGCTTTTGAGACTCTGAAAGCTAAGTTGGTCACAGCACTTGTCATATCTACACCAGACTGGACATTACCATTTGAATTAATGTGTGATGTCAGTGACCATGCTATTGGTGCAGTATTAGGACAGAGGCATGACAAGCTTTTGCACGTCATTTACTACACCAGCCGTATTATAAATGACGTGCAGAAAAATTACACAACCATAGAAAAGGAATTGCTTACAGTGGTTTATGCCATTGACAAGTTTAGATCCTATTTGGTAGGATCAAAAGTGATTGTGTACACTGACCATGCTGCTCTTAAATATCTACTTACAAAGCAGTATTCAAAACCCAGGCTCATAAGATGGGTGTTGCTTCTGCAAGAGTTTGATATAGAAATAAGAGACAGAAAAGTGATAGAGAATCAAGTAGCAGATCACCTATCCCAGATAGAACCAGTAGAAGGGATGTCTCTACCCCTCACTAAGATCTCTGAAACCTTTCCGGATGAGCAATTCTTTGCCATTCAGGAGGTGCCATGGTTTGCAGACATCTCAAACTATAAAGCTGCAAGATTCATTCCCAAGGAGTTCAGTAGGCAGCAAAAGAAAAAACTACTTTCTGATGCGAAATACTACTTGTGGGATGAACCATATCTCTTAAAGAGATGCATAGACGGACTAATCCGTAGGTGCGTGCCTGGAGAAGAAGCACAGAAGATCCTATGGCATTGCCATGGATCACAATATGGAGGATATTTCGGAGGTGAGCGAACAGCCACCAAAGTCCTCCAATGTGGCTTCTATTGGCCTACAATCTATAGAGATTCCCAAGAGTTTGTACGTAACTGTGACAGTTGCCAGCGAGCTGGTAATATGCCTCATGGTTATGCCATGGCTCAACAAGGGATCTTAGAGATTAAGCTATTTGATGTATGGGCTATTGACTTCATGGGGCCTTTCCCACCATCATACTCAAACACTTACATTCTGGTGGTAGTAGACTATGTATCTAAATGGGTGGAGGCAATTGCAACACCCACTAACGATACTAAGACAGTACTGAAGTTTCTCCAGAAACATATCTTTAGCAGATTTGGTGTCCCTAGAGCTCTAATTAGTGATGGAGGCACTCATTTATGCAATAAACAGCTTTATACTGCCATGGTCCGATATGGAATTAGCCACAAGGTGGCAACTCCATATCATCCACAGACCAATGGGCAGGCTGAAGTCTCTAATAGAGAACTAAAAAGAATCCTGGAACAGACTGTAATTGCCCGTAGAAAGGATTGGGCAAAGAGCTTGGATGATGCTCTATGGGCATACAGAACATCATTCAAGACTCCTATAGGAACCTCCCCATATCAGCTTGTGTATGGGAAGGCATGTCACCTGCCCGTGGAACTGGAGCATAAAACCTACTGGGCAACCAGATTCCTAAACCTTGATGCCAAATTAGCTGGAGAGAAAAGATTGCTCCAGCTGAATGAGCTAGAGGAATTCATATTCATCAATGCTTTTGAAAATGCCAAAATTTACAAGGAGAAAGCAAAGAAATGGCATGATAAGAACCTATCATCCAGAGTCTTTGAGCAAGGACAAAAGGTTTTGCTGTTTAACTCTATGCTCAGGCTATTCCTTGGGAAACTAAAATCCCGGTGGAGAGGACCATATGTGATTACAGGCGTGTCACCATATGGATATGTAGAGCTTTAGGATATTGATTCTAACAAAAAGTTCATTGTTAATGGACAAAGAGTCAAACATTACCTTAAAAGCAATTTTGAGCAAGAATGCTCAAAACTGAGACTAGATTAAAGCTCAGTAAGGTCCAGCTAAAAACAATAAAGAAGCATTTGCTGGGAGGCAACCCAGCCATTACTGTAGTTTATTTGTTATTTAAATAATAATTATAGGGGTTTAATAAGTTATCATCAGAACTAATTCTCATTTACATGAGTTCACAGAGTTACAGAAGAATTCAGAGCAGAGAAAAGAAGCTCACTGGCACGAAAACGCCAGTAAGAGGCACTTTTGGGCGTTAAACGCCATAATGGGCACCATTCTGGGTGTTTAACGCCAGAACTGCAGCATCCTGGGTGTTTAGAAAAATGCTCGGTGATAAAGACTTTCTCGCGTTTAACGCCAGCCAGGGTACCTGGCTGGGCGTTAAATGCCCAAAACAAGCAGCGTTTTGGTGTTTAACGCCAGGAATATGGAGGGGAGGTAATTTTGTTTTCCAACTCAATTTTTTTTATTTTTTATGTTTTCATCCATAATTTCTTGCATAAACATATTACAAATCCTCATCTTTCAATTTCAAATTTCAAAAATAATTTTTAATCCTAAAAATCTTTTCTTCTTTTCAAATCTTTTTCAAAGTTCATATATCTTTTTAATTTCTTTTCAAATCTTTTTCAAAATTTATATATCTTTCTAATATCTTTTCAAATCTTTTTTTCAACTCATCATACTATCTTTTCAAATTTAGATTTATTTTTTTTTCAAAACTCTCTCTTATCTTTTCAATTTTAAAATTACATATTTTGCATATCATAATTATCTTTTTTTTTTTTACAAATCATATCTTCTATCATATCTTTTTCAAAAATTTTTGAACCCACCCCCTCCCTTTTAAATTAACATTTGGCCACCCCCTCTCCTCCACAATTCGAATTTGGCTCTCCTCCTTCTCCTCTCCTTTCCTTTCTTTTTCTTGAGGACAAGCAAACCTCTAAGTTTGATGTATTGTGCATGATCACTGAGCTAAGACTCACTAAGATCATGGCTCCTAAGGAAAAACAAACCACTTCAAGAGGCAAGAAAGAGAATAATCCAAGACCACTTTGGAATCAAGAGAGGTTCTTAACTAAGGAATATTCGGACCATTACCACAAAATAATGGGTCTAAGGTCAGTGATCCCGGAAGTTAAATTTGATCTGAAAGAAGACGAATATCTGGAGATCCAAGAGCAGATTTGAAATAGAGGCTAGGAAATTCTAGCTAATCCTAAGACAAAGGTGGGTAGAAACATGGTTCAGCAATTCTACTCAAATCTGTGGCAAACAGAGAGGCAGAAAATGACTGGAACCGCTTTCTATACCTTTCGAACCATGGTCAGAGGGAAGATGATTTACTTCTACCTTGACAAAATAAGAGAGGTCTTCAAGCTGCCTCAACTACAAGATGATCCAGAATCATTTAATAGGAGAACGGTGTGTGATAATAAGTGCTTAGACCAAATTCTAGAGGACATATGCATCCCTGGAGCTAAGTAGACAACCAGCACAAAAGGTGTTCCAAACCAACTCAAGAGAGGGGATCTCAAACCAGTTGCTAGGGGCTGGCTGGATTACATTAGGTGTTCCATACTGCCTACCAGCAACCGCTCCGAAGTTACTATCGAGAGAGTAGTGATGATTCATTGTATTATGCAAGGAAATAAAGTGGCGATTCATCAACTGATTTCTTGTGAGCTCTATACAATTGCAAATAAGAACTCCAAGGACACCAAATTGGCTTACCCAAACTTTATTTCTCTGCTATGTAAAGAGGCTGGGGTGAAGATGGGAGTAGATGAGTTCATCCCAATCGAACATCCAATCACCAAGAAGTCAATGGAGGGACAACAAGTACAAGAAAACTCCATCAAAAGGAGGGCGTAGGAGTTCCTCCCAGAAATCCCTCAGATTGACTACTGGACCCGCTTAGAAGCATCTATCACCAAGTTGCAAGAAACTATAGATCAACTTAAGGAAGAACAGCAGAATCAAAATAGTATGATCTGTAAACTGCTTAAGGAATAGGAGAAGCAAGGGCAAGAACTACAGGAGCTGAAGCGCCAGAAGCGTTCTCTTGAAGGTCCAGACAACCCACAAATTGAAGGAGCATCCATCTCCCAAAATAAAGGTTGTTGAGTCCTAATTCTGTGGTAACTTCTGCTATTAGAAATCTATCTTAGGAGTCATATGAGTAGTAGTAAATAAAATAGCAAATAAAATAGCAAATATTTTTAGAATTAGGAGGTAATTTTTTTCGAGTTCTTAATAAGAAAAATTCAAATTATTTATATGTGGTGGCAACACTTTTTTCTTCTAAATGAATGCTTAAATAGTACATATTTTTTATCTTGTTGTTTATGAATGTTAAAACTGTTGGCTCTTGAAAGAATGATGAAAAAGAGAAATTTTATTGATAATCTGAAAAATCATAAAATTGATTCTTGAAGCAAGAAAAACTAGTAAAAAAAAGAGAAAAAAGCCAATAGCCCTTACAACCAGAAGGCAAGGGTAAAAAGGATCCAAGGCTTTGAGCATCAATGGATAGGAGGGCCTAAAAGGAATAAAATCCTGGCCTAAGCGGCTGAACCCAGCTGTCCCTAACCATGTGCATGTGGCATGCAGGTCCAAGTGAAAAGCTTGAGAATGAGTGGCTAAAGTCGTGATCCAAAAGAGTGTGCTTAAGAACTCTGGACACCTATAATTGGGGACTTTAGCAAAGCTGAGTCACAATCTGAAAAGGTTCACCCAGTTATGTGTCTGTGGCATTTATGTATCCGGTGGTAATACTGGAAGACAAAGTGCTTAGGGCCACGGCCAAGACTCATAAAGTAGCTATGTTCAAGAACTAACATACTAAACTAGGAGAATCAATAACACTATCTGAATTCTGAGTTCTTGTGGATTCCAATCATTCTAAACTTCAAGGGATGAAGTGAGATGCCAAAACTGTTCAGAAGCAAAATACTACTAGTCCCGCTCATCTAATTAGAATTCAGCTTCATGTAAAACTCTGAGATTGCCTCTTGATCTTCGTGCTATCCTATTTTATTTATCTAGTTGCTTGGGGACAAGCAACAGTTTAAGTTTGGTGTTATGATGAGCGGATATTTTATACGCTTTTTGGGGGTGTTTTCACATAGTTTTTAGTAGGATCTAGTTACTTTCTAGTACATTTTTATTAGTTTTTATGCAAAAATCACATTTCTAGACTTTACTATGAGTTCGTGTATTTTTCTATTATTTCAGATATTTTCTGGCTGAAATTGAGGGACCTGAGCGAAAATCTGATTTAGAGGCTGAAAAAGGACTGCAGATGCTATTGGATTCTGACCTCTCTGCAATCGAAATGGAATTTTTGGAGCTACAAAAGTCCAAATAGGGCGCTCTAAATTGCATTGGAAAGTAGACATCCAGGGCTTTCCAGCAATATTTAATAGTCTATATTTTTCCCAAGTTTAGATGACACAAACTGGCGTTCAAAGCCAGCTTTCTGCCCTATTCTAGCGTTAAAAGCCGGAAACAAGTTACGAACCAGAGTTAAACGCCAAAAATAGGTTACAAACTGGTGTTTAACTCCAAGAATAGCCCATGCATGAGAAAGCTTCAATGCTCAGCCCCAGTACACACCAAGTGGGCCCTAGAAATGGATTTCTGCACTATCTATCTTAGTTTACCCATTTTCTGTAAACCTAGGTTACTAGTTGAGTATAAAAACTACTTTTAGAGATTTATTTTGTACCTCATGACATTTTTAAATCTGAAGTTGTATCTTTGATGGCATGAGTCTCTAAACCCCATGGTTGGGGGTAAGGAGCTCTGCTGTGTCTCGATGAATTAATGCAATTATTTCTGTTTTCTATTCAATCACGCTTGTTTCTATTCTAAGATATTCATTTGCACTTCAACATGATGAATGTGATGATCCGTGACACTCATCACCATTCTCAACCTATGAATGCGTGCCTGACAACTGGTGCACGAAATTGTGATCATCAATGGCGCCATCAACATGGTACGCTCAATTGCAATCTCAACTCTTTATCACAACTTCGCACAACTAACCAGCAAAAGCACTGGGTCGTCCAAGTAATAAACCTTATGCGAGTAAGGGTCGATCCCACGGAGATTATTGGTATGAAGTAAGCTATGGTCATCTTGTAAATCTCAGTCAGGCAGATTCAAATGGTTATAGATGATTTATGAATAAAGCATAAAATAAAGATAGAGATACCTATGTAATTCATTGGTGAGAATTTCAGATAAACGTATAGAGATGCTCTGTCCCTTTCGTCTCTCTGCTTTCCTACTGTCTTCATCCAATCCTTCTTACTCCTTTCCATGGCAAGCTGTATGTTGGGCATCACCGTTGTCAATGGCTACAGTCCCGTCCTCTCAGTGAAAATGTTCAATGCACTCTGTCACAGCACGGCTAATCATCTGTCGGTTCTCAATCAGGTTGGAATAGAATCCAGTGATTCTTTTGCGTCTGTCACTAATGCCCAACCTTCAAAAGTTTGAAGCTCGTCACAGTCATTCAATCCTCGAATCCTACTCAGAATACCACAGACAAGGTTTAGACCTTCCGGATTCTCTTGAATGCCGCCATCAATTCTAGCTTATACCACGAAGATTCTGATTAAAGAATCCAAGAGATAAATATTCAAGCCTTGTTTGCTTATAGAACGGGAGTGGTTGTCAGGCACGCGTTCATAAGTGAGAATGATGATGAGCATCACATAATCATCACATTCATCATGTTCTTGGGTGTGAATGAATATCTTAGAACAAGAATGAGCTGAATTGAATAGAAGAACAATAGTGATTGCATTAACACTCGAGGTACAGCAGAGCTCCACACCTTAATCTATGGTGTGTAGAAACTCCACCGTTGAAAATACATAAGTGATAATGGTGATCATTGGCTTTGGCCCCAGAGAGGGAACCAGTAGAACCAAGATGTCTAATACAATAGTAAAAGGTCCTATTTGTAGAGAACTAGTAGCTTAGGGTTTACAAAGATGAGTAAATGACATAAATATCCACTTTCGGGCCCACTGGTGTGTGCTTGTGCTGAGCATTGAAGCTTTCATGTGTAGAGACTTTTCTTGGAGTTAAACGCCAGCTTTTGTGCCAGTTTGGGCTTTTAACTCCCATTCTTGTGCCAGTTCCAGCGTTTTACGCCAAAATTCTTGAGCTGGCTTGGAACGCCTATTTGGGCCATCAAATCTCAAGGAAAGTGTGGAGTATTATACATTGCTGAAAAGCCCAGGAAGTCTACTTTCCAACTCAATTGAGAACGTGCTAATTGGGCGTCTATAGCTCTAGAAAATCCACTTTGAGTGCAGGGAGGACAGAATCCAACAGCATCTGCAGTCCTTTTCAGCCTCTGAATCAAATTTTTGCTCAGGTCCCTCAATTTCAGCCAGAAAATACCTGAAATCACAAAAAAATACACAAACTCATAGTAAAGTCCAAAAAAGTAAATTTTAACTAAAAACTAATAAAAATATAATAAAAACTAACTAAAATATACTAAAAACATACTAAAAACAATGCCAAAAGGCGTATAAATTATCCGCTCATTACAACACCAAACTTAAATTGTTGCTTGTCCCCAAGCAACTGAAAATCAAATAAGATAAAAAGAAGAGAATATGCAATGAAAGAATCCAAATAGTGTTATTGATTCTCTTAGTTAAGTATAATGATTCTTGAACACAGCTACTTTATGAGTCTAGGCCGTGGCCCAAAGCACTCTGTCTTCCAGTATTACCACCGGATACATACATGCCACAGACACATATCTGGGTGAACCTTTTCAGATTGTGACTCAGCTTTGCTAGAGTCCCCAATTAGAGGTGTCCAGGGTTCTTAAGCACACTCTTTTTACCTTGGATCACGACTTTATTTTTACCCTTGCCTTTTGGCTTTTTTTTCTTTTTTTTTTTGCACATAATCTCTCTTTTTTTTTTGTATTCACTGCTTTTTCTTGCTTCAAGAATTATTTTTATGATTTTTCAGATCCTCAGTAACATGTCTCCTTTTTTCATCATTCTTTCAGGAACCAACATTCATGAACAACAAATTCAAAAGACATATGCACTGTTCAAGCATACATTCAGAAGTCAAAATGTTGCCACCACATCAAAATAATTAATCTGTTATAAAATTCAAAATTCATGCAATTCATCTCTTTTTCAATTAAGAACATTTTTCATATGAGAAAGGTGATGGATTCATAGGACATTCATAACTTTAAGGAATAGACACTAAGACACTAATGATCATAAGACACAAACATAGATAAACATAAGCATGAAAATTTGAAAAACAGAAAAATAAAGAACAAGGAGATTAAAGAACGGGTCCACCTTAGTGATGGTGGCTTGTTCTTCCTTTTGAAGATCTTATGGAGTGCTTGAGCTCCTCAATGTCTCTTCCTTGCCTTTGTTGCTCCTCTCTCTTGATTCTTTGATCTTCTCTAATTTCATGGAGGAGGATGGAATGTTCTTGGTGCTCCACCCTTAGTTGTCCCATGTTGGAACTCAATTCTCCTAGGGAGGTGTTGATTTGCTCCCAATAGTTTTGTGGAGGAAAGTGCATCCCTTGAGATATCTCAGGGATTTCATGATGAGGAGTTTCCTCATGTCCATGAGTGGGATCTCCTGTTTGCATTGAGCTCCTTCCACACAGATATCCATGAGGACTTGGTCCAACCTTGATTAAAGTTGACCTTTTTTGAGTTTGAAAAGGGACCTCGGGGATCACCTTCTTCTTGGCCACAACTTCATAGAAGTGGTCTTGATGCACCCTTGAGATGAATCTCTCCATCTCCCATGACTCGGAGGTGGCAGCTTTTGCCTTCTCTTTCCTCTTTCTAGAGGTTTCTCCGGCCTTAGGTGCCATAAATGGTTATGAAAAAAAAGCAACGCTTTTACCACACCAAACTTAAAAGGTTTGCTCGTCCTCGAGCGAAAGAAGAAAGAAGAGAGTAGAAGAAGAAGAAGAAATAGAGGAGATGGAGGTGGCTTTGTGGTTCGGCCAAGGGTGAGAAGTAGTGTTTAGGTTGTGTGAAAATGAAGGAGTGAAGATGGGTTTATATAGGAGTGGAGAGGGGTTGTATAGTTCGGCCATTATGGGTGGGTTTGGGAGGGAAAGTGGTTTGAATTTGAATGGTGAGGTAGGTGGAGTTTTATGAAGGATGGATGTGAGTGGTGAAGAGAATAGTGGGATTTGATAGGTGAGGGGTTTTTTGGGGAAGAGGTGTTGAGGTGATTGGTGAATGGGTGAAGAAGAGAGAGAGTGGCGGGGTAGGTGGGGATCCTGTAGGGTCCACAGATCCTGAGGTGTCAAGGAAAATTCATCCCTGCACCAAGTGGCGAGCAAAAATGCTCCTTCTGCCAATTCTGGCGTTAAACGCCGGGCTGGTGCCCATTTCTAGCATATAACGCCAGCTTCTTGCCCCTTCCTGGCGTTTAACGCCAGTCTGGTGCCACTTTTTGGCATTAAACGCCCATAATGGTGCCAGACTGGGCGTTAAACGCCCATTTGCTGCCTTTACTGGCGTTTAAATGCCAGCAAGTTTTCCTCCAGGGTGTGCTATTTTTCTTTCTATTTTTCATGCTGTTTTTGCTTTATCAATTGATTTTGTGACTTCCCATGATCATCAACCTATAGAAAACATAAAATAACAAAGGAAAATAGATAAATATAACATTGGGTTGCCTCCCAACAAGCGCTTCTTTAATGTCAGTAGCTTGACAGTGGGCTCTCATGGAGCCTGACAGATACTCAGAGCAATGTTGGAACCTCCCAACACCAAATTTAGAGTTTGAATGTAGGGGTTCAACACCAAACTTAGAAGTTGGTTGTGGCCTCCCAACACCAAACTTAGAGTTTGACTGTGGGGGCTCTGTTTGACTCTGTTTTGAGAGAAGCTCTTCATGCTTCCTCTCCATGGTTGCAGAGGGATATCCTTGAGCCTTAAACACAAAGGATTCTTTATTCACTTGAATGATCAATTCTCCTCTGTCAACATCAATCACAGCCTTTGCTGTGGCTAGAAAGGGTCTGCTAAGGATGATGGATTCATCCATGCACTTCCCAGTCTCTAGGACTATGAAATCAGCAGGGATGTAATGGTCTTCA
>NC_029781.3:47218879-47221303 GCF_000817695.3 Arachis duranensis
TAGGTGTTTCCATAGGATTCTCCCATGTAATTCACCTCTTCCATTGAAGGGTTCTCAAGATCATAGGCTTCTTCCTCAGATGAAGCCTCCTTAGTATTGCTTGGTGCATTTTGCATTTCAGACAGACTTTGAGAAATCATATTGACTTGTTGAGTCAATATTTTATTCTGAGCCAGTATGGCATTTAGAGTGTCAATCTCAAGAACTCCTTTCTTCTTATTTGTCCCATTGTTCACAGGATTCCTTTTAGAAGTGTACATGAATTGGTTATTTGCAACCATTTCAATAAGTTCTTGAGCTTCTACAAGCATCTTCTTCGAATGAAGAGATCCTCCAGTAGAGCTGTCCAATGACATCTTGGACAGTTCAGACAGACCATCATAGAAGATACCTATGATGCTCCATTCAGAAAGCATGTCAGAAGGACACTTTCTGATCAATTGTTTGTATCTTTCCCAAGCTTCGTAGAGGGATTCACCTTCCTTCTGTCTGAAGGTTTGGACTTCCACTCTAAGCTTACTCAATTTTTGAGGTGGAAAGAACTTTGCCAAGAAGGCATTGACTAGCTTTTCCCAAGAGTTCAGGCTTTCTTTAGGTTGTGAGTCCAACCATATCCTAGCTCTGTCTCTTACAGCAAAAGGGAATAGCATAAGTCTGTAGACCTCAGGGTCAACCCCATTGGTCTTGACAGTGTTACAGATTTGCAAGAATTCAGCTAAAAACTGATGAGGATCTTCCAATGGAAGTCCAACGAACTTGCAATTCTGTTGCATTAGAGAAACTAATTGAGGTTAAGCTCAAAATTGTTTGCCCCAATGGCAGGGATAGAGATGCTTCTCCCATAGAAGTCATGAGTAGGTGTAGTAAAGTCACCCAGCACCTTCCTTGCATTGTTTGCATTATTGTTGTTTTCGGCTGCCATGTCTTCTTCTTTGAAGATTTCTGTTAGGTCCTCTACAGAGAATTGTGCTTTAGCTTCTCTTAGCTTTCACTTCAAGGTCCTTTCAGGTTCAGGGTCAACCTCAACAATAATGCTTTTGTCTTTGTTCCTGCTCATATGAAAGAGAAGAGATCAAAAAAATATGGAATCCTCTATGTCACAGTATAGAGATTCCTTGAGATGTCAGAGGAAAAGAAGAATAGAAGGAGGGGGTAGAAGAAGAAGATTTCGAACTTATCAAGAGAGATAAAGTTCGAATTGTTGCTAGTGGAGGAGTATTAGTCCATAAATAGAAGGATGTGAGAAGAGGGGAAGAATTTTTTTGAAATTAAAGTAAAAGATTTTAAAATAATTAAAAGAAAATTTGAAAATTTGATTGATGATTTTCGAAAACTAAGATTGGGAAAGAAATTAAGTGATTTTTGAAAAAGATTTTGAAATTAGAAATCAAAAAGATATGATTTGAAAACTATTTTGAAAAAGATGTGACTGAGAAGATATGATTGAAAAGTTATGGTTTTAAAAAGATATGATTGAAAAGATATGATTGAAAAACAATTTAAAAAGATTTGATTTTTAAAATTAATGACTTGGCTAACAAGAAATTTAAAAGATATGATTCAGACATTAAACCTATCTCAACAGAAAAGGCAACATACTTGAAATGTTGAATCAAATCATTAATTGTTAGCAAGTATTTTTGAAAAAGGAAAGAAATTGAGTTTGAAAATATATGATTGAAAAGATATGATTTGAAAAAGATTTGATTTTGAAAAATTATGGAAACTTGAAAAAAAATTTGAATTAAAACAAAATCTTCCCTCTTGTGCCATCCTGGCGTTAAACGCCCAAAATGCTACCCTTTTGGACGTTAAACGCCCAGCCAGGTGCCCTGGCTGGCGTTTAAACACCAGTTTTCCTTCTTCACTAGGCGTTTTGAACGCTCAACTTTTTCTGATTCCTCTGCTGTATGTTCTGAATCTTCAATTCTCTGTATTATTGACTTGAAAAGACACAAATTAAAATTTTTTTTGAATTTTTAATGATGAGGAATAATCAAAATGCAACTAAAATCAAATAAACAATGCATGCAAGACACCAAACTTAGAAGTTTGTATACTACTGACACTAACAAGTTGAGAATGCATATGAGAAACAACAAAACACACAAAACAAGAGAATTTCAAGATCAGAGCAAGTAAATCATCAACAACTTGAAGATCAATGAAGACACATGAAAAATGCAACAAGAATAGAAACATGCAATTGACACCAAACTTAAAATGAGACACTAGACTCAAACAAGAAACATAAAATATTTTTTTAATTTTTACGACTTTGTAATTTTTTTTGGATTTTTTGAAAATTATATAGAAAAGAAAATAAAGAGATTCAAAATTTTTAATAAGAATTCCAGGAATCATGCAATGTTAGTCTAAAGCTTTAGTCTAAAGGAATTAGACATGGCTAGCCAAGCTTCAGCA
>NC_029781.3:47221492-47221747 GCF_000817695.3 Arachis duranensis
TTTCATTGGTGAGAATTTCAGATAAGCGTATGGAGATGCTCTGTCCCTTTCGTCTCTCTGCTTTCCTACTGTCTTCATCCAATCCTTCTTACTCCTTTCCTTGGCAAGATGTATGTTGGGCATCACCGTTGTCAATGGCTACAGTCCCGTCCTCTCAGTGAAAATTTTCAACGCGCTCTGTCACAGCACCGCTAATCATCTGTCGGTTCTCAATCAGGTTGGAATAGAATCCAGTGATTCTTTTGCGTCTGTCAC
>NC_029781.3:47222034-47249829 GCF_000817695.3 Arachis duranensis
AGCTGAATTGAATAGAAGAACAATAGTGATTGCATTAACACTCGAGGTACAGCGAGCTCCACACCTTAATCTATGGTGTGTAGAAACTCCACCGTGGAAAATACATAAGTGATAATGGTGATCATTGGCTTCGGCCCCAGAGAGGGAACCAGAAGAACCAAGATGTCTAATACAATAGTAAAAGGTCCTATTTGTAGAGAACTAGTAGCTTAGGGTTTACAAAGATGAGTAAATAACATAAAAATCCACTTCCGGGCCCACTTGGTGTGTGCTTGGGCTGAGCATTGAAGCTTTCATGTGTAGAGACTTTTCTTGGAGTTAAACGCCAGCTTTTGTGCCAGTTTGGGCGTTTAACTCCCATTTTTGTGCCAGTTCCGGTGTTTTACGCCAGAATTCTTGAGCTGACTTGGAACGCCTGTTTGGGCCATCAAATCTCGAGCAAAGTATGGACTATGATACATTGCTGGAAAGCCCAGGAAGTCTACTTTCCAACGCAATTGGGCTTCTGTAGCTCTAGAAAATCAACTTTGAGTGCAGGGAGGTTAGAATCCAACAGCATCTGCAGTCCTTTTCAGCCTCTGAATCAGATTTTTGCTCAGGTCCCTCAATTTCAGCCAGAAAATACCTGAAATCACAGAAAAACACACAAACTCATAGTAAAGTCCAGAAAAGTGAATTTTCACTAAAAACAAATAAAAATATAATAAAAACTAACTAAAACATACTAAAAACAATGCCAAAAAGCGTATAAATTATCCGCTCATCAACAACCATTTCCATTCTACCTTGGATTGAATGAATGTCTCTTGGGTTCCTGGCTCACGAGTTTGACTGCCTCTCCTGACAATAGAGCATTCAAATCCGTGAGATTAGAGTCTTCGTGGTATAAGCTAGAATCAATTGGCAGCATTCCTGAGATCCGGAAAGTCTAAACCTTGTCTATGGTATTCCGAGTAGGATCCGGGAAGGGATGATAGTGACGAGCTTCAAACTCATGAATGCTGGGCGTGGTGAGAGACACAAAAGGATCAATGGATCCTATTCCAACATTAGTGAGAACCAACAGATGATTAGCCATGTACATGGACCCTTTTCACTGAGAGGACGACTGGTAGCCATTGACAATAGTGATCCACCAACATACAGCTTACCATGGAAGGAGACCTGTGTGCGTGAAGAAGAAGACAGTAGGAAAGCAGAAATTCAAGGGACAGAGCATCTCCAAAACTCCAACCCATTCTCCATTACTGCGTAACAAGTATTCATTTCATGCTCTTTCACTTTTTACAATTAAAACTAAGAACCACTATTGATATCTTGACTAAGAATAATAAGATAACCATAGCATGCTTCAATCCGGCAATCTCCGTGGAATCGAATCTTACGTGAGTAAGGGTCGATTTTGGATGACCCAGTGCACTTGCTGGTTAGTTGTGCGGAACTACATAGTGTGAGTGTAATTTTCGTGCACCAGGGACTCAACACACATTGACACATACACACATTCTCATTTTTATTCGTTTTAGTTTTAGTTTTTGGAATCGGAGAGGGAATTCTACCACTTCCTCTAGGGTTCCTCAATTTCATATATTCATATTCATAGATTTTCTAACTTTATGCTTTCTGATTGGATATTGAGAAGAGTACTACCTCTGTTGAAGTCTCTATCATTACAGTTTGTTTTCTATTCCTTTACTCTTTTATTTCCTATTTACTTTGCTTAGAGTTATATGGATACCTTCGATTTTGGAATTAATTAATGCAATGATACTTTTCTATTTAATTTTATTATTTGTTGATTATTTTCAATTGAGTTTAATTGCCATGTCTTCCTCCTACTCCCTTTACATGCATGCGAAAAGGGCATCCATGTCAATGGAGTAGGTTCTCAACCTGACTTTGGAGTTGATTAATAGGAGACCCTTAAGTTGAGAAACTCAAGAGTTAACTTTTAATTGGAAATTGTTGGCTGGTTCTCTAGTTATTAACGCTAATCCTTCCCAAGGGAGAGGATTAGGACTTGTGAATAAGACTTGGCTCAATTACTTGACTTTCCCTTATTTGGTAAAGGTTGACTAAGTAAAAACAATAACCTCTTACTATTACTCTTGTAACGACCCAATTTTTAGTACGCCTAGGACACACCGAAAACTGAGTACTACCAATTCGTCATCCTATTTATTATCTATTATTTATTATATAAGCCTGATTCGTTGTTGAAAATGTAGTTAGTTTGCGAGGTACTTTTTTTTTTGAAAACGTTTGAATTAATAAATAGAATCATTTATAATCAATTCACAAATAATAACAGATAAAACAGTTATATACAACCACACATAAATACATCACAAGTAGTAGACAACATTCGGTGATTTAGCCTTTATTAGAGTATAGACTGTTAGTTAGAACACCCCTAGATATAGCTAGATAATGACTATATACATATATATACATACAACATCCCAGGCCCTGACCTATTCAAGAAGTCCCTAAGTTGGCACCCAGGTTAGTCTAGACTCTATACTCACCTAGTCCCTGTAAACTACTAAAGCGAGGGAAAGTACGTTCTAAGTCTTCAAAACTCAAGTCAAGTGGAACATCATCAAACGGTAGAACATCATTTGTTATTCCTCTGCACGATCAGACATTGCCATATGACGTCTCTCTGGTACCTCATCAAGTAGCCGCACAACAGGAGTTCCGTACACATGATTTAGGTTAAAGTTCACGTACAAACGGGGTGCAGATATTGGCCGGTCTCACAGTATATACATATAAATAGAAAACAAGATTCACCCTAGACTCAGAAGACTACCTAGGGTGGAATCCTTTTTGGGAACGATCGTCAGCGAACTACGGAAGGGTACTCATGCTTCCATATGAAGGGGGAAGGGAGAGAGAAGGGGTAAGAACTGGGGAGTTCTTAGTAGGGTTGGGGTTATTAGTTAAGTTCATTAATTATATGTTGTTTTGCAAACGAATAGCAAAATACAAAAAGCAGTAAATAGAAGATGAAGATAAATAGAGGAAATAGAGAAAATAAAAAACAGAACACAAACAAAAGAATACAGAAAAATACAACACAAACACAGAGAATATAATACAAACAAGGAAAGCATACACTCATACCACAATCATAACAAAGGAAATGCACAACCAAGTATGATGCATGTCTAGCCCTAGTGCAGGTAATGAGCTCATTTGTCGGTTTCTACCCGCTCCTGACGTAACCCGAAGCAGCTGAAACGGGTATGATTTTCCAGTCAGCATAGGTATAGTTCTCACTAACTAACGTATGCGTCATATCCTCTGTAAGCAGACTCTGCCTTACAGGTGACGACATTCCAGCCGTGTATGAAATCATATCCTCTGTAAGCAATCCTTGCCTTACAAGTGCGGCATTCTAGCCGTGTATAAATTAATATCCTCTGCAAGTGATCCCAGGTTATCAGTTGCAGGTATAGCTCTCAATAGCTGTGTAGTACTGGAAACGTTCTGTGGTCGTACCACTATCTATCTGACTACCTTCACGCAGAAGATCATCACATAATCATTCTCATTACCATCATTCATTATCATTCTCATTATTCGTCATCACATTCACATTCTTATGCAATATCTCTTTCTTTCTCTGTTCAATCATACTATACAAACTTTTCATCTTTCACTTTTACAATATATTGGCTCAAACCATTTCTCTTTATCATATTACTCTTTTCTCTTGGTATCTCTTTACTCTGTTTTGGTTACTCTATTCTCTGTATCTCTTTACTTTTCTCTGATTATTCTTTCTTATGTATCCATATCACTTTTTTTTCTCTTTATCTCTTTACTTTACTTTGATTTCTCTGCTTAACGTATGTATTTAAAGCTTATGTAAATTTTGGTATGAATAGTTATTCTACCCTAAGTAGAGGTTCATTAAGTCTATACCGAGACATTTTAACTTTTCATATAATAACTAACCCTAGTCGCAACTCAAGGACTATGTTGCCCTAGTTCGTTTACTAATCTCTGCCTGTTTTCTGTCATTAAAACTTTACAGACTTTTTTTTGGTTTTCATCTTTTATTTAACTTTTTATCTTTTCTTTATCTTTGCCTCACTAATATGTTTTTACCACTCTCTAGGTGTTTTATAAAGGTAATTATGAGATTCTGCGCTTAAAGTTGTCTTTCTAAAGCTTTTACAAAAAACTGCCATTTCTGTATTATTTTATTATTTTTATTAAAATATTATTTTTAATTAAATATTATTATTTAATATTTTATTATTATTTATTATTTTATCATTAAATTTTTCAAAATTACCCCCACTTTAACTTTTAACCTTTAAGATTTATTTTTTACCATCCATAACTTTTAATATTTCTACTTTAACCACCCTAACTTTCAGAAATTACTAAATAACCCCCAAACACCAAAATATTTACTTCCTTGCCCTTTTATGGATCAAAAAGGTGTTCTTCATTGTTCTTCACCACACCCAAAGTGTTCTTTGTGTTCTTCATAAATTCTTCAGATTCTTTCTTTGTTTTTACCCATTTTTCAGTCTTTTTAGCAACCGATTTTCACCATAATTCATAATAAATTAGCAGCCACTAAACCCCATATTTTCTAAATGATTTTAACACAAATTGAACCCCAATTTAAGGATTAGGGTTTTGTTTTCCTGAGGCCACAAGAACACAAGTTCATAGCTTGAATTTCATCAAATTTCATCAAAATTTCACCAAATTTTCAACAAGAATCACTCATATAAACAATCAATTTCAAGCACAGCCAAACCATATCATAATTACACAACTCAAACACAATCAATCAAGATTAAATTCGTCAAACCCTACCTTGATTTCTTCTCCATGATAAACCCCATTTTTAGGGTTTATCTTGTATTGATTTTAGGATATTTTATGACCTTTTACCCACATTTATTCAATGAATTAGCATTATTTTGTGATTGTCTCCTTATTTGTGCTTAGATGTAAAAATATGCTTTTTAGGCCTTTAACTTGAAAATTTTAATCTCCCTTTGATTCCACTAGATGCCTTGATGTGTTTGTTAGTGATTTCATATTGAAAAGGCTAGGGGAGGATCAAAGGAGTGAAAGGAAAGCATACAAAGTGGAGAAGATCATGAAAAGCCAAAGAATTGAACTCGCCCATGGATGCGCACGCGCACCAGGCGCTTGCGCGCACCTTGCAAAACACCCCATGGACGCGTACCCGTGCTGTGCGCGTACGCATCGGTGCAGGTTTATGATATTTTAATGAAAACATGGCCAGCGAATTCAGGAGGGTTATGGGGCCCAATCCCAACTAACTTTGGCGCCAAAAATGCTATTTAAAGCCAAGGATTGAAGAGCAAAGGGAATTCCACTCATTCTCACTCATGAGGATTAGTTTAGAGTTAGTTTTAGAGAGATAAGCTCTCACTTCTCTCTAGGATTAGGCTAGTTCTTAGATCTAGGTTTTCATTCATTCTTTCTTCTACTTCTACCTTTCAATTCCTTGTTGTTACATTCATTCTTCCTTTATTCTTTTGTTGTAATTTCCTTGATGTTGTTCTTATATTTTGTTGTAGATCTACTATTGTTTCTTCTCTTTTCTTTCACTTCAATTAGAGGTAATTCTTAATAATTGTGTTCATTTGATTTGTTGTTGTTAATTCTTTGCAATTAGTTGTTGTTAGATTTTGTTTTTGTTGTTGATTTACTATGCTTTTCTTTTATTCCTTCCAAGTGTTTGATGAAATGTTTGGTTGGATTTTATGGTAGAATTTTATACTCTTGGCTTGGAAAGATAACTTAGGAACTCTTGAGTTACTAATGTCCAAGTGATTGATGATTGGGAGCCATTGACTCTAGTTCTCACTAATTCAATTAGTGGAGAGTTAGGACTTATGGACTAGGATTGATATAGCTCATTTGACTTTCCTTTACTACTAGTTAGACGATGGCTTAATGGGATTAATCCTTGCCAATTCTCATATTGTGGTTAGTGATTAGGATAGAGATCCTTGACCACCAACCCTTGCCAAAACCTTTTTAGCCATTAGTTTACTTTTTGCCATTTATCTTTCATGTTTCTTATTAAAACCCCAAAAATAACTCACAACCAATAACAAGACACTTTATTGTAATTCCTACGGAGAACGACCCGAGGTTCAATACTTTGGTTTATAAATTTTAGGGGTTTGTTTTAGTGACAAACAACTTTTTGTATGAAAGGATTATTGCTTGGTTTAGAAACTAAACTTGCAACGACATTTTATTTGTGAAATTCTAAACCATCAAAAATCCAATCATCAAAATGGCGCCGTTGCCGGGGAGTTGCAATGGTGTTATGTTATTGGTTATTGTACATATATGAATAGTGTGAATATTTTGTTTTTGCTTTATTTGCTAGTTGTAGAATTTTGTTTCTCTTGTTTTCTATTATCTTTTGATTTTTGTTTTCTCTTTCCATTATGAATTTTCACTTTGGCTATGAGTGTGATTACAACTATGTTGTAGGTGATGAGAGCTTCAATGAGGATGTGCATCAAGAATGGGATAACGAAAGGTGGGAGGAGCCATATGCATATGATCAATCCTCATAGCAACAACCTCCACCAATGCACTATGAAGAAGAGCCATTCTATGATGCGTACTAATCCAATGGCTATGGTGAATCTCCTTGTGACTTTCAAGAAACACCACCATATGCCTATGAGTCATATCCTCAACATGAACCTCAACCACACTCACAAACCTATTTTCACCAAACACCTTCATATGACCATGATCCTTACCCACCATACCAACCTCCTTTTGAACCATATGAGCCATACATGGAACCACAATTCCAAGATCAATACTTCCAAGAAGCACCACCTCCACACCCTTACCAAGAAGAACCACCTCCCTATTATGAACCCTTTCTCCAAGACAATAAACCCTCATATCCATCCTAATCCTCAATGGATGAAATCCTTAGCCTTATACTTCAAGGGCAAGGAGAAATGCAAAGGGAGACACTAGAATTTGTGGCTACCTTGACCAAGGTAGTATGCATTTTAGCCTCCCAATGCTTGAGCACTCAAAGCACTCTCATGGTCACATGTGGAGAATTAATTGAAAAGCATAGCATGAAGGAGAGATTGGAAACTCCGGTGGAGAATGAGGAATGCCATTTTGTATTAGAGCAATTGGAGGAGCCTATGATCATTGAAGAAGAGGAAGAAGTGGTTGAAGACCTAGGAGATGCGGAACTTCCATGGGAAGCTAAAATCATAGAACATACCTCCAAGAAGATTGAATTTGTTGTTGAGAAGGAATGTGCACAACCTCCAAAACAAATTTTGAATGAAGACTTAGAGGGAGTGAAGCAAGAATTGAGTTCCCTTGGTGATGAAGATCATGCGTCCAATTTTCTTGGTGAAGAATCCTTTGAATTTGAAGAACCTTCTCCCAATAAATTTGAAAGTGATGTGGAGGTAGATTTCTCTCAACCTCCCATTTATGACTTGAGTGATGGAGAAGAGTTAGATGAAGTTGATGAACAAAGGATTGAGAATGAAGAAGTTTGTGAAGAGATGGAAACAATCAAGGAAAAACACAAGGGAGTAGATGATAAACCACTATTTTATGGTTTACAATGTGCTTAATTGTGTGGTTTTATCATGGTCTTTACCCACTTATTCATATAATTAGCATGCATTTATATTTCCTTCCTAAAATTATTACATGATTGAAAACATGCTTCTTTGGTCTTAATTTAGCTAATCTTAATCCTCTCTTATTCCCATTCGATGCCTTGATCTGTGTGTTAAGTGTTTCAGGCTTTATAGGGTATGAATGAGTGAGAGATTGGGAAGGAAGCTTGCAAAAATGGAAGGAACACAAGAAATTGAGGAGATGACCAGCGAGAAGTGACGCGTACGCGTCAGTGATGCAACTGCGCGGAAGAAAGGAATTCGCAGTGACACGGTCGCATGGCTCACGCGACCGCGCGGATTGGAAAAGCACAAGTGACGCGGAAGCATGGACGACGCGAACACGTGGCAGAAAAAACGTGAATGACGCGTCCACATGGATGACGCGATCGGATGACGTGCGCGATCTGCAGAATTACAAAAGTCACTGGCAGAGATTCAGGGAACTTGCAGAGACTCAGGAGGCTTTTCATAATTCATAATTTTAGGATTAGATGTAGTTTTTTTAGAGAGATAGGTTCTCTCCTCTCTCTTAGGATTAGGATTAGGATTTTTATTAGGATTATGAATATTTCTTCTGCATCTCAGGTTCAATATTCTTTGCATTTATTTATTTTCAATGTTCCATGTTTGGATTGATTTTCTTATTTAAATATATTTTGAGATATTTTCAGATCTATGATTTGTTTCTTTTATTTATGATATAAATAATTTAGATTTTTTTACTTTTGGCTTTTGTTGATTAATTGGTGACTCTTGAGTTATCAAACTCATTGTTGATTGAAAATTGGAATTCTTCAAGAATTGATTCGAGATCCAATAACTCTGACTTTTCCCAAGGAAAGACTGGGACTTGAGGATTCGAATTAATTCATTCACTTGACTTACCTTCATAGTTAGAGGTTAACAAAGTGGGAGAAAAATCCAATTCTCATCACAATTGATAAGTATAACTAGGATAGGACTTCTAGTTCTCATACCTTGCCAAGAGTTTATTTTACAGTCAATTATTTATTTTACTTGTCATTCATCATAATTGTTCCTCATTCTTAAAACTCCCAATTTACAAACTCATAACCAATAATAAGAACATACTTTCCTGCAATTCCTTGAGAAGACGACCCGAAGTTTATATACTTCGGTTATCAATTTATTTAGGGGTTTGTTATTTGTGACAACTAAAACTTTTGTATAAAGGGATTTCTGTTAGTTTAGAAGCTATATCTACAACGCGAATATTTTTATAAATTCTTTACAAGCAAAAGTCCTAACGTCAAAATGGCGCCGTTGACGGGGAATTGCAAACGTGTGCCTTATTATTGGTTATTGTAAATATTTTTCAAAAAAAAAATTTCAGATTTTTATTTTAAAATTTTTATCTAAAATTTTTCAAAAATCATCTCTTTTTCAAAATATTTTCTTTGTTAGTTTTTATTTTTATTTTCTCATACTACCATGAACTCTCACCCCTTTGGCTATGAGTCTGGTTACAATTATGTTGCAGGTAGAGGATATTACAATGAGAACAGGCATCAAGGTTGGAACAATCAAAGATGGGAGGAGCCACAAGGATTTGATCAACCCTCATGGCAACAACCACCTCCAATGGACTATCAATAACCATTCTGTGATGCATATCAAGGCAAGGGCTATGGTGAGCACTCTCTTGATTATCAACAACCACCACCATATGCCTATGAACCCTCTTCTCAACATGACTTTGAACCACCATACTCACAAGCCCCTCTCCACCAAACACCTCCATATGACCCTAATCCTTATCCACCACACCAACCACCCTACGAGCCATACTTAGAACCACCACCTCAATATTCACCAACAAAAATTGATGCGGCGGAAATTGGTGAATTAAAAATTTTTAAAATATATACATTGCAAGTATAGTTCTTAATTCACCAGAAATCCACTTATCAATTTAGAAAGGTGTCACAGGAATTTAAAATTAAAATACTGGGAGTATGAATCCCAGGTCGTCTCCCAACGAGTTACAGAAAAGTGTGCTATTTTATTAATCAGATGTTTTCAAAAAGATTTGAGTTGAGTAAACAGGAAATAAAATTGGAGAATTTGAATAATGTAAATAAAAGCCTTGACTAGGAGTTGATTAGTTGGAAGCCCCATTATTGTTGGATTACTCTCTAGATAATTGATAATTAAAGGTTATCCTGTTTAGTTATCTCTTACTAGGTAAGGGAAAGTCAAACAAGTTAGAATGCTATGTCTATTCACAAGTTGCAACCCACTTAATTAAAAGGGATTGGTGTTAGTGACTAGAGGGCAATCCAACAATAAACTCAATTACAATCTTTCTTTTAAGCCTTCCAACTCAAGGGTTCCTTTCAATCAACTCCCCATCAAGTTAGGGAACTACTCGCTCATTGTGAATGTAAAATTCATAACATATGAAAGGGAATTGAAGAAAGACATTGTAAATAAAGATCAAAATAATCAATTAAAAATAAAAGTAATCATTGTATTAAATAATCCTAAAAATATTCCAATGGTAAAATTAACAAAGCAAGGGATATGGAGGAATAAAGCCAAGTAAAGAAAACGAACTAGAATGACGAAGTGTTGATGAGGTAATAACTTTTCTCAATCTCCCAATGCAAAAAGTGGTAGAAAAATAAAATCCTAAGAACTATGAATGTGTAGAGAGAAAACCTAGAGGAAGAGTAAAAACTAGATCTAAAACTAAAAACTATGTAGAATGAATTATTCTTCTGGTTTCTGCATGTTCTCTGGCTCTAGTCTGCTGTTCTGGGCCGAAAACTGGGTCAAAATAAGGTCCAAAATGGCCCCCAGCAAATTTTGCAGATTATGCAGATTGCGCTCGTCACGCGATCGCGTCATCCATGCGGACGCGTCATTTGCGTTTTTCCCTGCCATGCGGTCGCGTCGTCCACGCTTCCGCGTCACTTGTGCTTTTCCAATCCGCGCGGTTGCATGAGCCATGCGGGCGCGTCACTGCGATTTCTCCTCTTTCGCGCGAACGCGTGAGCCATGCGGCCGCGTCACTTATCGCTGGTTATCTCCTCAATTTCTTGTGTTCCTTCCATTTTTGCTAGCTTCCTTTCCAATCTCCAACTCATTCATGCCCTATAAAGCCTGAAACACTTAACACACAGATTACGGTATCGAGTGGAATAAAGGAGAATTAAAATGCATAATTAAAAGTCTCTAGGAAGCAGTTTTCAATCATGTAATAATTTCAAGAAGGAAATATAAATACATGCTAAATATATGAATAAGTAGGTAAAGACCATGATAAAACCACACAATTAAGCACATTGTAAACCATAAAATAGTGGTTTATTAGTAGAGCTTGCAAGGACATTGGAAATACCTCTCCCCAAGCCACCACTATCCATTCTTTCATTCAAGTGGGTAAATTCTTTATACTTGAGCTTTATTATCCCCCTTGAATATGGTTTACTTAAGACGGATGGTCAACTTAGAAATATTTATGGATTTAAAAGCAAGAGGGAGATGGTTAGTGGTTGGCATTGTAAATCAAGGTTCATTATGGTGACATGTTCAAAGCTTAATAGCAAAGGTTGGTATAGAGCTAAATCGCTTGGGTCTAAGACCATATTTGGCCACTTAAATGAGAATTCTAAAGTCAAACCACCTAGATGGACTAATAATGATGATCAACTTTAAGACGGGTGTGAAAATAAAGTGTGGGATCCCGGATCGCACAAAGAGGATCAATTTTGGGAGCCCCAAGCTTGTGAAGGACTCCATCAACACTTGGTGCAACAAATGAGAAATCTTGGGGCACAATGGAGAATCAAGCATTGGTGGGAGTTCCAAGATGAATTTAAGCACAAGCCACCTTGAGAGAAGCTCCCCATAAGTCCAACTTAAGGACAATAAACAAAAGTGTTAGGTGGGAGACACCCCACCATGGTAACTTTTTTTTCATTTTCTCTTTTTGTACATATTGGTAAAAGTAGTTTAATTTTATGTTTTGATTAGTTTGTTGAGTTTAATTAGTATTTTATCATGTTAAATAAGGTTTTATGGTGTTTTGGTAGCTGTTTGGAGGTTTGGAATGCTTGGATTGGTGTAAAAAAAACATACAAAAAAATTTTTGAAAAATAGAGCACCATCCACGTGTACGCGTACATGGGGCGTACGCGCACTTCCAGCATTTTTGACCATCCACGTGCACGTGTACATGGCGCGTACGCGTGGATTGAGAAGTTCCACCTTCCATACATTGACCCGAGAGTTGTGCCTACGCTGCACCAACGTTGTGCCTTTGGCACAACCCCACTCACGTGCACGTGCACGTGACGCGTACGCGCCACTCTCGAAATAAGCCATCGACGCGGACGCGCCATGTGCGCGTACGCGTGGATGCCCTTTCTTCCATCCACTTCTTTTCTTCTCCTCTTTCCATTTCTTTCCTTCTCCTTTCTTCTTCCCTCCTCCTACCTCTCATCCAACACTTCTAAACACCATTGATAACCATTTATTTTAGTTAGTCAATAAGTTAGTTAGTTAGTTGATTAGTTAGTTAATTAGTTGATTAGTTAGTTTTAGTCAATTTTCATTCCATTTTCTCTTTTTCATTGTAAGTGTTGGATTGTCATTCTTGTTCACCACTAATTGCTGCTGGATAATGAAATAGATGTTATCTTAACATCACTATGTTCTAATCTTTGTTGGATTCTATTGTTGAGGTTATATTTGGCTACTTGGTTTTAAGTTTTTCATGCTTACCTTTTGAAAAATACCAAGTGATGAGAATTGCCTTCGAGCTTGTAACTCTTCTTAAATTACATGATTTGGCCACCATGTGATTTGAGCCTTATTCTGTGATTAGGCAACCTCTTGATGGATGATGTTGTGCATTTACCTTAATGCATTGTATTTCATGATCATATGCATCCGTAGGCTTTAGCTTGAATGCTTTCATGCTTCTTTAACGCTTGTTTTACCTTACAAGTTCACTTAGAGCATCCCAAGCACACTAGGATAAGTGAAGTGCATGCTTCTTTTGTGACATCGCCCTTCTATGCTAATGTGTGTTCTAAAAGGTGCCTAATTTAGAACTCACATCCCTATTTTCACTAATGTCACACTAATTCACTCACTCAATTCTAGTGATTTACCTCATCCCAACAATGTATGCTTCCTTGCCTTTACATTTTCTCATCTTATGGTGTTATATTTTTGTTTTTCATGACGAATGTACCACAAGCAATAACGGAAGCAAGACTAAAAACACGCAGCAATCCGGAGAGTCGTCGTACCCCCTTGCTCATCTTTGAATGCACCGAGGACGGTGCAAACTTTTAAGTGTGGGGAGGTCGTCCGACCGATCGGCGATTTTGGGTGACGAATTTCTAATCCCAACACTTTTGCATTTCATATTTTTTTTAGGTCTCTTAGGATTTTTGTTTCATTTTCTTATTTTTTGCATATATATACACAATAAGCTTAGTCAAAATAATGAGATTTTTCAAGAATTCTATCTATAGGGCACCAATTGATTTGAGTGAAAACTTTTCATTAAACTTGCTTGAATTATATATCTTGTGGATCATGTTTTTGAGCTAAGAACACAAGCAAGTGAGATTTGAGCCAAATGGTGTGGTTACATCTTATATCCACTTATTTTTCCTTCTTGTGTGCATTATTCTCTTTCTATGATTGTAATAATTGATTTGTTTGATTCTTTATGTCCATTACTTTGTGTATTCATGCATTTATATGATTGAGGCCATCATTTCATTTAACTCACTTACCCAAATAGCCTTACCTTTTATCTTTCCTTGTTAGCCAATTTGAACCTACGATTAACCCACTTTGTTTTTAATTTAGCACATTACAAGCCTTAAAACGAAAAATAATAAATGTCCTTATTTGGATCTTTGATTAGCTTAGGCTAGTGTGTGTATTATTCAAGTGTGGGAATCTTGGGACATTGGGTGAATAAAAGGGTAGTTTTGTATTGTTATTGAAAATATTGGAAATTGGGCACGTAATCATATATTAAGTAAAATGTATAGACCTTATGCATTGATGTTCTTGTATGAAGCTTGAAAGGAAGAAAAATAAAAAAATGAGAAAAAATAAAAGAAAAAAAGAAAAAAAATAGAAAGAAAATAAAAAGAAAAAGAAAACAATAAAAAGGGGACAAAATGCCCCAAAGTAAAGTTCGATAAAGATCAATGCATAAGTGTTGTGAAATGAAAAGGGATACATGAGTATGAGAAAAAGTGAAGAATGGGTAGTTAGGTTAGAACTTAATTGTATAGGATGTCATAGGTTAGGTGGGAAGTTTAAGCTTATAAAATATTCAAATTTCAAGCTCACTTGACCAAATATGCACCCTACCTTGACCCTAGCCCCGTTACAACCTAAAGAAAAGACCTCATGATACTTGTATGCATGCATGAAATATATGTTGATTGTTAGATGAAAAACAAATCTTAGAAAGCATGATTAGGAGAGAATTGAGAGAATCAACCCTAAACACTTGAGCGAATAGAGTGCAAACACTACCGGTGAAGGTTTGATGCTCAATTACATGTTTCCACCTATGATCATCTCCTTTCATGCAAGTTTGAAAAAAATATTTAATAGCTCAATTCAATTGTTGTTTGGCATGGTTGTTAATACCTTTAGCCCTTGTGCATATATGCTTCTTGGGAATTGATTTATTTTGACCAAGCAATTGCATTCATATAGATAGTTGCATATAGGTAGATTGCATTTAGTTAGTTTCCATTGAATAAATGCCATACCCTTACTTCATTCTTGGTTTAAGCATGAGGACATGCTTGGTTTAAGTGTAGGGAGGTTGATAAACCCCATTTTTAGGGTTTATCTTGTATTGATTTTAGGAGATTTTATGACCTTTTACTCACATTTATTCAATGAATTAGCATGATTTTGTGATTGTCTCCTTATTTGTGCTTAGATGTGAAAACATGCTTTTTAGGCCTTTAACTTGAAGATTTTAATCCCCCTTTGATTCCACTAGATGCCTTGATGTGTTTGTTAGTGATTTTAGATTGAAAAGGCTAGGGGAGGATCAAAGGAGTGAAAGGAAAGCATACAAAGTGGAGAAGATCATGAAAAGCCAAAGAAATGAACTCGCCCATGGACGCGCACGCGCACCTGGCGCTTGCGCGCACCTTGCGAAACACCCCATGGACGCGTACGTGTGCTGTGTGTGTACGCATCGGTGCTGGTTTATGATATTTTAATAAAAATGTGGCCAGCGAATTCAGGAGGGTTGTGGGGCCCAATCCCAACCAACTTTGGCGCCAAAAATGCTATTTAAAGCCAAGGATTGAAGAGCAAAGGGGATTCCACTCATTCTCACTCATGAGGATTAGTTTAGAGTTACTTTTAGAGAGAGAAGCTCTCACTTCTCTCTAGGATTAGGATTAGGATTAGGCTAGTTCTTAGATCTAGGTTTTCATTCATTCTTTCTTCTAGTTCTCCTTGTTGTTACATTCATCTTCCTCTATTCTTTTGTTGTAATTTCCTTAATGTTGTTCTTATATTTTGTTATAGATCTACTATTGTTCCTTCTCTTTTCTTTCAATTTAATTAGAGGTAATTCATAATAATTGTGTTCATTTGATTTGTTGTTGTTAATTCTTTGCAATTAGTTGTTGTTAGATTTTGTTTTTGTTGTTGATTTACTATGCTTTTCTTTTATGCCTTCCAAGTGTTTGATGAAATATTTGGTTGGATTTTAGAGTAGAAGTTTATACTCTTGGCTTGGAAAGGTAACTTAGGAACTCTTGAGTTACTAATGTCCAAGTGATTGATGATTGGGAGCCATTGACTCTAGTTCTCACTAATTCAATTGGTAGAGAATTAGGACTTATGGACTAGGATTGATATAGCTCATTTAACTTTCCTTTACTAGTTAGAGGATGACTTAATGGGATTAATCCTTGCCAATTCTCATATTGTGGTTAGTGATTAGGATAGAGATCCTTGACCACCAACCCTTGCCAAGACCTTTTTAGCCATTAGTTTATTTTTTGCCATTTATCTATCATGTTTCTTATTAAAAACCCAAAAAATAACTCACAACCAATAATAAGACACTTTATTGTAATTCCTAGGCAGAACGACCTGAGGTTGAATACTTCGGTTTATAAATTTTAGGGGTTTGTTTTAGTGACAAACAACTTTTTGTATGAAAGGATTATTGCTTGGTTTAAAAACTATACTTGCAACGAGATTTCATTAGTAAAATTCTAAACAATTAAAAATCCAATCATCACATAGATATTGTAAAAATGAAAGATGTAAAGTTTGTATAGTATGATTGAACAGAGAAAGAAAGAGATATTGCATAAGAACGTGAATGTGATGATGAATAATGAGAATGATAATGAATGATCGTAATGAGAATGATTATGTGATGATCTACTGTGTGAAGGCAGTCAGATAGATAGTGGTACGACCACAGAACATTTTCCAGTACTACACAGCTATTGAAAGCTAAACCTGCAACTGATAACCTAGGATCACTTGCAGAGGATATTAATTCATACACGGCTAGAATGCCACACCTGTAGGGCAAGGATTGCTTACAGAGGATATGATTTCATACACGGCTGGAATGCCGTCACCTGTAAGGTAGAGTCTGCTTACAGAGGATATGACGCATACGTCAGTTAGTGAGAACTGTACCTATGCTGACTGGAAAACCATACCCATTTCAATTGCTTCAGGTTACGTCGGGAACAGGTAAAAACCGACAAATGAACTCATTACCTGTGCTAGGGTTAAACATGCATCATACTTGGTTGCACATTTCCTTTGTTATGATTGTGGTATGAGTGTATGCTTTCCTTGCTTGTATTCTATTCTCTGTGTTTGTGTTGTATTTTCTTGTATTCTTCTGTTTGTGTTCTATTTTCTATTTTCTCTATTTCCTCTATTTATCTTCATCTTCTATTTACTGCTTTTTGTATTTTGCTATTCGTTTGCAAAATAACATATAATTAATGAACTTAACTAATAACCCCGACCCTACTAAGAACTTCCCAGTTCTTACCCCTTCTCTCTCCCTTCCCCCTTCAGATGGAAGCATGAGTACCCTTCCGTAGTTTGCTGACGATTGTTCCCAAAAAGGATTCTGCCCTAGGTAGTCTTCTAAGTCTTGGGTGAATCTCATTTTTTATTTATATGTATATACTGTGAGACCAGCCAATGTTTGCACCCCGTTTGTACTTGAACTTTAACCTAAATCCTGTGCACGAGACTCCTGTTATGTGGCTACTTGATGAGGTACCAGAGAGACGTCATATGGCAATGTCTGATCGTGCAGAGGAGTAACAAATGATGTTCTACCTTTTGATGATGTTCCACCTGACTTGAGTTTTGAAGACTTAGAACGTACTTTCCCTCGCTTTAGTAGTTTAGAGGGACTAGGTGAGTATAGAGTCTAGGCTAGCCTAGGCGCCAGCTTAGGGACTTCTTGAACAGGTCAGGCCCTAGGATGTTGTATGTATATATATGTAGATAGTTATTATCTAGCTATATCTAGGGGTGTTCTAACTAAAGCTCTTTACTCTAATAAAGGCTGGATAACTGAATGTTGTCAACTGTTTGAGATGTATATAAGTGTGGTTGTTTATAACTGTTGTATCTGTTATTATTTGCGAATTGATTGTGAATGATTCTGTTTATTAGTCCAAACATTTTCAAAAAAATACCTCACTAAATAACTACACTTTTAACAATGAATCAGGCTCATATAATAAAATAATAGATAATAATTAGGAAGACAAGTTAGTGACACTCAATTTCTGGTATGATCTAGACATACTGAAAATTAGATCGTTACAGTATACTTGGACAACCTAGCCGATGCTCTGTTAGCTCTGTTTGTGAGATGCTGATACTTGAGCCCCTCATCGGTCTCCCAGTGAATGTATAGAGCCAGGAAGTGAGGCGGTCGCACCTCTCACGTACATCCTCTAGCATCTGTGCTCGTATATCTTCTTGATGATGAGGGCATCATGCTTCTTGTCCCGTATAAAGTTCACCTGCACAAAGAAACTTTAAAATTAGTTAATCAAAATATATTGTATTAAACAAAATAGAAGATATATACTAGCTAATAAGGTTTGACTATATTAAGTTTTTACTGTCCACTTCTAAAACCATCGCTCTCTGGTCTCAGAGGGGATCTTCTTGTAGCTTGGCCATGAATGGTCGTACATCAGCTTGATGACATTGGTCATCTCCTAAATATATGCATTGTTGTTTGGCGCAAACCTATCAACAATTCACAAATAAACTAATATGGCAATATAAATTAAAACTTCAGAAGTAAATAACCATAATATATAGATATTTTTTAGATGTTTCAGCAGAGTTTTATCTATAACTGGAATGCGCCACAAACTCTATCCATTGACAATTAACTTAAACAACACTAATTATCAATAATCAATGAACAACAATCAATAATCAAGAAGCAACATCTATAAATCCACTAAATCTACTAAACTAGAACCAATAATCAAGAATTAATAATCAGGATAATATCAAACACTTTCAGCAATTCAAACCTACAACCTTAAATTCACTAAAACTAGAATCAATAATTAAGAATCACTAATCACAATATATCAAACACTTTTATCAGTTCAATCCATCACGATATATCAAACACTTTCATTAGTTTAAACCTACAATCCTAAATCTACTAAAACTAGAATCAATAATCAAGAATTACTAATCATGAACTATCAAACACTTTTAGTATATAAAAGAATTAAAGTAGTACTTACATTGTTCTGCCATCAGACCAAATCGTCATTCGTATGACAGGAGGTTGTGGAGGAGCATCAGTTGGTTGGCATTCGTGAGAGGATTCTGGCACCGTGGTGTCCGTTGCTGGAGGCGCATAACTGAGATAGTGAACTACTGAGTGGATGGAGGCGTCGTCGCTGTAGACACAGGGATGTAGTTGGGGTTAGGCACCAGGATGAACAGCTGTTTCGATGCACCCGTTACTTGTGACATCACTAAGGTAATCAAATTAGAGGGAGAGAATCCAGAATTCCCAGGAGTACCAGCAGAAATCCTACTTCTACAACCACCATGACCACTAGGCTGATCTAGAACCTGTTGTCATGTCTTTAAAAAGCATAACAATTAAAAATGTGCTGCATGTAAAAATGGAGAACTCATGAAGAAATGAAGAAATCGCAAAAGCTATCAAGCTGACCTCTTCGCACTTAATCAACCGTAACTTGAGCTACAGAGATCCAAATGATGCGGTTTCAGTTGGGTTAGAAAGCTAACATCTAGGGCTTCGAAATGATATAAGATTTGCCATAGTTTCTATACGTATGGTGATGCGCACGCGCACTATACGTGCACGCGTTGTTGCTGCCACATGATCCACTTAAAGCAATACGTGGCCAGCGATTTTAGAAGCCTTGTAGGCCCAATCCAACTCATTTCTGATGCTATTTAAGTCAAGGATTGAAGAGGGATGAACAAGTTAGTTACTATTAGTTTAGTTTAGCTTAGTTTTGGAGGGAAAATTAGTTTTAGAGAGAGAAGCTCTCACTTCTCTCTAGAATTAGGATTAGGATTAGGATTAGGTTAGTTCTTAGATCTAGATTCTCATTCATTCATTCCTCTACTTCTACTCTTCAATTCCTTGTTGTTAGATTCATTCTTCTTCTATTCTTTTGTTTTAATTTCCTTTATGTTGTTTCTATGTTTTGTTGTAGATCTACTTTTGTTCTTTCTATTCTCTTTTAATTCAATTAGAGGTAATTCATAATAATTGTGTTCATTTGATTTGTTGTTGTTAATTCTTTGCAATTAGTTGTTGTTAGATTTCATTCTTGTTGTCAATTTACTATGCTTTTCTTTTGTGCCTTCCAAGTGTTTGATGAAATGCTTGGTTTGGTTTTAGTGTAGCTTTTGTTCCTCTTGGCTTTGGAAGAGTAATTAGTGACTCTTGAGTTATCTAATTCCTTTGTTGATTGATAATTAGAAGTTGCTAATTGATTTGAATGCCTCTAAAGCTAGTCTTTCCTTTAGGAGTTGATTAGGACTTGAGGAATCAAATTGATTCATCCACTTGACTTTCCTCCATGGTTAGAGGTTAACTAAGTGGGAGTAATGGACAATTTGTCATCACAATTGAGGAGGATAACTAGGATAGGACTTCTAGTTCTCATATCTTGCCAAGAGCTTTGTTAGGTGTTAGTTTATTTTCTTTGCCATTTATATTTCTTGTCTAAAATCTCAAAAAGCCCAAAATAACTCATAACCAATAACAAGACACTTTATTGTAATTCCTAGGGAGAACGACCCGAGGTTTGAATACTTTGGTTATTAATTTTAGGGGTTTGTTACTTGTGACAAACAATCTTTTGTATGAAAGGATTATTGTTGGTTTAGAAACTATACTTGCAACGAGAATCCATTTGTGAAATTCTATACCATCAAAAATCCAATCATCAGAACCCAGCAACAAGGACGAGTGTTTGCTATCACTATTGATGATGTTATGCAATCGAACGCCTTCATTCATGGTCAGTGTTATGTCAAGAATCGATTTCTAACTGTACTATATGATTCGGGTGCATCGTATTCTTTATTTCTCCAACTCTTGCTCACAAGTTAGGATTATATTTCTTTAAATTGAATTTTCACTTGATTGTTCATACACCTGCATCCCAAAATACTTTGACCAGTTTAGTGTACCTGCAAGTACCACTTGCTATTAGGAATAGGACTTTTATACATGATCTAATTTGTTTGCCTCTATGTGGTTTAGAAGCTATTCTAGGATTAGATTGGTTATCTAAGTATCATGTTTTCCTTGATTGCTTTGAAAGAACTGTTGTTATTCCATCTAACAGTCTACATACTAAACCGTTTCAATCCCACACCTTATATCTGAATTCTGTAAGAGTTACCTTAAACGGGAGTGATTGTAAGGGGTACGTTCTGTTGGCGGCTAGCTAGAATGATAGTGAATTAAGCCTAGAATGGATCCGAGTGGTGAAGGAATTTCCTGATGTTTTCCCATATGACATACCTGAGTCTTCCCCTCAGCGAGAGATAGAGTTCAACATTGATCTAGTACCTGGAACCGAACCAATATCTATAGCACCATATCGGATGTCACCCCTAGAACTTGCAGAGTTGAAGAAGTAGTTGGATGAGCTACTTGAAAAGAAGTTTATTCATCCGAGTGCATCACCATGGGGAGCTCTGATATTATTAGTAAAAAAAAGAAGACGGTGGAATGAGTCTCTGCGTGGATTACCGATGGTTAAATAAAGTTACTATCAAGAACAAGTATCAACTTCCACGGATTGATGATTTGATGGATCAGTTGAAAGGTGCAACTGTGTTCTCAAAGAGTGATTTGCGATCGGGTCATCACCAAATTCGAATAAGCGAGCTAGATATACCAAAGACAATATTCAGGACTCAGAAATGATGATGATGCTGAGACGTATAAGAGTAGAGGAACCAGAAGCTGTGAGGCAGGATCGTAGTAGCCTATCGAGGTACAAGAACAAAATTTGTGTGCCTAACTCTGGAAAATTGTGATAAAAGATTCTTACTGAAGCTCACCAAAGTAAATTTTCTATGCATCCTAGAGTGACAAAGATGTATCAAGATTTGAAACGAATGTTCTGGTGGCTGGGCTTAAAGAAAGAGGTAGTTGGTTATGCCTCAAAATGTTTAACCTGCCAGAAGATGAAGGTGGAACATCAGAAGCTGTCAGAAACCCTGAACCCTTAGAAATACCACAATGGAAATGGGAGGAGATCACTAGGATTTTATCACGAGATTGCCAAGAACCTCAACAGAACGTGATGCCATTTGGGTGATTGTGGACAGGTTGACAAAATCGGCGTGTTTCTTTCCGACTCTAGTTGACTATACTTTAGAAAGGCTGGAATGAATATATATTCATGAAATCATATGACTGCACGGGATACCTTCGTAAATTGTCTCAGATCGAGTTCGTGGTTTACTATTAGATTCAGGTGAGCTTTTCAGAAAGCGTTGGGAACATAATTACACACGAGTACAGCGTACCATCCTCAGATAGACGGACAATCAGAGCAGACAATCTAGACGTTAGAAGACATGTTACGATCATGTATGATAGAAAACCAAAGCAGCTGGGATAAGTATTTGCTGTTGGTCGAATTCGTCTACAACAACAGTTACCAATAAAGTATCGGGATGGCACCATATGAAGCTCTCTACGGAAAAAGATCTCGGACACCATTGTGTTGAAATGACGATGGAGAAGCTAGTGTCTTAGGTCCAGACTTAGTGTAAGAAACTACTGAGAAGACAAAGAAGATTCATCGAAAGATCCGGACAGCACAAAGCTGTCAAAAGAGCTATGCCGATAATAGACGAAGACCCTTAAAGTTTAGTGAGAGAAACCATGTTTTTTTTAAAAGTAACTTCGATTAGTGGAATAGGTAGAGCCCTTAAGACTAAAAAGCTTAACCCACGATACATAGAACCTTTCCAAATTCTTAAAAGAGTCGGTCTAGTAGCTTATCAAATAGCCCATCCTCCTTATTTATCAAACCTTCATGATGTTTTTCATGTCTCGTAACTTAAGAAATATGTTCCCAATGAGAGTCACGTTTTACAACCAGAAATAGTACAGTTACAAAATGATTTGACATATTAAGCATCACCAGTTCAGATCGTATGAAGAAGTGATAAGAAGGTGAGAGGCAAGACTGTTCGCTTGGTCAAAGTAGCTTGGGGACAAAGAGAAGAAGAAGAGAATACTTGGGAACTGGAAGATAAAATAAAAGCTGATTACCCGCATCTGTTCTTAGGTAAATGAAATTTTGAGGGCAAAATTCTCTTTTAGGAGGGAAGAATGTAACAACCCCGGCAAAATTCTCTTTTAGGAGGGAAGAATGTAACAACCCCGATTTTTTAGTACGTGAGATCTTTTCTGAAAGTACGGATTTCTCCGGAAGATCATTAAGGGGAGAACCTCTACTATATCATCAAGCATCTCAATCCTAATTGTCATCATATTATCTTTAATTTAGGACCTTAGTGGAGATAAGCCCGACATTGCAATTGCGAAGAACCTAGATTTTGAACCGTATCGGTTAGGAGTTTTGATTCTATTTTTCGTAAATAGTCTCAGTTTGATGAACCGGACTCGATTCATGAGAGAAGAGAGATAATAGGATAATATTATCATTATATTATTATTAGAATCTTCTTGAATGATATTATAAGGTTACCTGGTCTGTTTTAGTTAAAAACAGGAAATTGGTTTTCAAGAAAACATACTTAAACATGTGTTTTCTTGATGTTATTCCTTAGAAATCATGCTTAACTTGACTTGAGGGCCAAGAAACATTAATTTCCAGCAAGTCTAAGGTGAGATATTCCTTCCTAACGTGCTAAGAGAGATTTGGTCAGTTGAGGGTTTGTGGATTTAAAGTTGTTCTTGATGTGATTTAGGAGAAAAAGTGCTTTAAGAACACTTCAAAGAGTAACCGGATTTGGAGTGATAATTAGATTTTTGATGGTATAGAATTTCACAAATGAATTCTCGTTGCAAGTATAGTTTCTAAACCAATCAATAATCCTTTCATACAAAAAGTTGTTTGTCACTAGTACAAACCCCTAAAATTTATAAACCGAAGTATTGAACCTCGGGTCGTTCTCCCTATGAATTACAATAAAGAGTCTTGTTATTGGTTGTGAGTTATTTTGGGGTTTTTGAGATTTTAGACAAGAAATTGATGAGCGGATAATTTATACGCTTTTTGGCATTGTTTTTAGGTTCTTTTTAGCATGATCTAGTTACTTTTAGGGATGTTTTCATTAGTTTTTATGTTAAATTCACATTTCTAGACTTTACTATGAGTTTGTGTGTTTTTCTGTAATTTCAGGTAATTTCTGGCTGAAATTGAGGGACTTGAGCAAAACTCTGAGAAGGAGGCTGACAAAGGACTGCTGATGCTGTTGGAATCTGACCTCCCTGCACTCGAAATGGATTTTCTGGAGCCACAGAACTCCAAATGGCGCGCTCTCAATGGTGTTGGAAAGTAGACATCCAGAGCTTTTCAGCAATATATAATAGTCCATACTTTATTTGGGAATTGATGACTTAAATTGGCGCTCAACGCCAATTACATGTTGCTGTCTGGAGTTAAACGCCAAAAACACGTCACGACCCAGAGTTGAACGCCGAAAACACGTTATAACTTGGCGTTCAACTCCAAGAGAAGCCTTAGATCGTGGATAGATCAAGCTCAGCCCAAACATACACCAAGTGGGCCATGGAAGTGGATTTATGCATCAATTACTTACTCATGTAAACCCTAGTAGCTAGTCTAGTATAAATAGGATAAGTTACTATTGTATTAGACATCTTTGGTCTCAGTTTTATTTTATTCTTCATCTAAGGAGACTATTGATCACGTTTTGGGGGGCTGGCCATTTGGCCATGCCTGAACCTTTCACTTATGTATTTTCAACGGTGGAGTTTCTACACACCATAGATTAAGAGTGTGGAGCTCTGCTGTACCTCAAGTTTCAATACAATTACTATTATTTTCTATTCAAGTCTCTTTTATTCTTATTCCAAGATATACGTTACACTTCAACTTGATGAATGTGATGATCCGTGACACTCATCATCATTCTCACCTATGAACGCGCGTGACTGACAACTACTTCCGTTCTACCATAGGCCAGGCGCATATCTCTTAGATTCTCCAACAGAATCTTCGTGGTATAAGCTAGATAGATGGCAGCATTCATGGGAATCCGGAAAATCTAGCCTTGTCTGTGGTATTCCGAGTAGGATTCCGGGAATCTGGAAAGTCTAACCTTGTCTGTGGTATTCCGAGTAAGATTCCGGTATTGGATGACTGTGATGACCTTCAAACTCCTGAAGGCTGGGCGTTAGTGACAGACGCAAAAGAATCAAGGAATTCTATTCCAACCTGATTAAGAACTGACAGATGATTAGCCATGCTGTGACAGAGCATTTGGACCATTTTCACTGAGAGGATGGGATGTAGCCATCGACAATGGTGATGCCTCCAGACGATTAGCCATGCAGTGACAGCGCATAGGACCATTTTCTAGAGAGGATGAAAAGTAGCCATTGACGACGGTGATGCCCTACATACAGCTTGCCATGGAAAGGAATAAGAAGAATTGGATGAATATAATAAGAAAGTAGAGATTCAAGAGGGGCGCAGCATCTCCATAAGCCTATCTGAAATCCCCACTATTGATTTACATAAGTATTTCTATCCTATTTTATTTTCTGTTTATTATTTATTTTTGAAATTCATAATCATTTAATCTGCCTAACTGAGATTTACAAGGTGACCATAGCTTGCTTCATACCAACAATCTCTGTGGGATCGACCCTTACTCACGTAAGGTATTACTTGGATGACCCAGTACACTTGCTGGTTAAGATGAACGGAGTTGTGTCCACACATAATCAATAGCCATTAAATAAAGCTCATGCAAATACAAAGAGGGTCACAATTTCGTCCACCAAGTTTTTGGCGCCGTTGCCGGGGATTGTTCGAGTATGGACAACTGACGGTTCATCTTGTTGCTCAGATTAGGTAATTTTCTTTTTGTTTTGTTTTCAAAAAATTTTCAAAATTTTTTTTCCTTTTTTTTTCGAAAATAAATAAAGAAAATACCAAAAAATCATAAATTCATAAAAACCAAAAATATTTTGTGTTTCTTGTTTGAGTCTTGAGTCAACTTTTAAGTTTGGTGTCAATTGCATGTTTTTAAAAAAATTATTATGCATTTTTCAAAAATTCATGCATTCATGGTGTTCTTCATGATCTTCAAGTTATTCTTGGTAAGTCTTCTTGTTTGATCTTGATGTTTTCTTGTTTTGCATCTTTTGTTGTTTTTCATATGCATTTTTCGTTTGTAGTGTCTAAGCATTGAAAATTTCTAAGTTTGGTGTCTTGCATGTTTTTCTTTTCTTGAAAATTTTTCAAAAATAAGTCTTGATGTTCATCTTGATCTTCAAGGTGTTCTTGGTGTTCATCTTGACATTCATAGTGTTCTTGCATGCATCATGAGTTTTGATCCATAATTTTCATGTTGTGAGTCATTTTTGTTGTATATATTTTCCTTATTTCCCTCCAAATTTTCGAAATTTTGGGTTGATTTGGTAAAAAATTTTTAAAAATTAGTTGTTTCTTATAAGTCAAGTCAAATTTTCAATTTTAAAAATCTTATCTTTTCAAAATCTTTTTCAGAAATCACATCTTTTTCATTTTTTGTAATTTTCGAAATTTTTAAAATTTTATTTTCAAAATCTTTTCTTATCTTTTAAAAAAAATTGAAATTTTACTAACAATTAATGTGATTGATTCAAAAATTTGAAGTTTGTTACTTTCTTGTTAAGAAAGGTTCAATCTTTAAATTCTAGAATCATATCTTTTAGTTTATTGTTAGTCAAGTAATCAATTTTAATTTAAAAAAAAATCAAGTCTTTTTCAAAACAAATCTCAACCTTATCTTTTTCAAATCATATCTTTTTCAAAATCAATTTCAAAAAAATCTTTTCTAACTCCTAATCTTTTCAAAATTGAATTTCAAACATTTTATCTCTTATCATATCTTTTTTGAAATTTTATCTTTTTCAAAAAAATTTGATTTCAAAATATCTTATCTAACTTCTTATCTTCTTATCTTTTCAAATTTGAGTTTAATATCTTTTTCAACTAACTATTTGACTTTTTGTTTGTTTCTTATCTTTTTCAAAACCACCTAACTACTCTTTCCTCTCTAATTTTCGAAAATATCTCACCCCTTTTTCAAAAATTCTTTTTAATTAACTTATTGTTTCAAATTTTAATTTTAATTTTAATTCATCTTTAATTTTCGGAATTACTAACTCCTTTTCAAAAATATTTTCAAAAATCCCTCTCTCATCTTCTTCTATTTATTTATTTATTTACTAACACTTCTCTTCATCTCTTATCACCTCTCCTATCCTTACTCTTTATACAGACTATTCATCCCTCTCCTTCCATTATCCCCTTTCTTCTTCTACTAATAATAAGGATCCTCTTTACTGTGACATAGAGGATTCCTCTTCCTTTTGTTTTCCTCTTCTCTTTCATATGAGCAGGAACAAGGAATAAAGCACTCTTGATGAAGCTGATCCTGAACCTGAAAGGACTCTGAAGAGGAAGTCAAGAGAGACTAAAAATCAACAATTTAGAGAAACCTTAAAAAAAAAGAAAAAAAAAAGAGAAAAGGGAAGACAAAAAGCTTCCACCTCTAAGTCATGGGAGATGGAAAGACTCATCTAAAGGGTTTATAGCTCAGTGGTAGAACATTTGACTGCAAATCAAGAGATCCCTGAGATACCCTAGGGGATAAATTGTCCTCCACACAATTATTGGGAGCAACTAAGGATAGGAGCACCAAAATCACTACGGATCATTCAACAGAAGCAAGGAAGAGACATAGAGGAGCTCAAAGAGCACCATTGGTTCTTCAAGAGGGTGACACCCTCACTAAGGTGGACTCATTCCTTGTTCTTATTTCTCTGTTTTTTGATTTTTATGCTTCATGTTTATTTATGTTTTGTGTCTCTACTTCATGATCACTAGTAGTTAGTAACTATATCTTAAAGTTATGAATAATTCTATGAATCCTTCACCTCTCTTAAATGAAAAATGTTTTAATTCAAAAGAACAAAGAAGTACATGAATTTCGAATTTAGTTTAATTATATTGATGTGGTGACAATACTTTTTATTTTCTGAATGAATGCTTAAACAGTGCATATTTTTTATCTTGTTGTTTATGAATGTTAAAATTATTGGCTCTTGAAAGAATGATGAACAAAGAGAAATGTTATTGATGATATGAAAAATCATAAAATTGATTCTTGAAGCAAGAAAAAGCAGTGAAAAAGCAAAAGCTTGCGAAAAAAATAAAAATAAATAAAAAATGGCAAAAAAATTAGAAGGAAAAAAAAAGCAAGCAGAAAAAGCCAATAACCCTTAAAACCAAAAGGCAAGGGTAAAAAGGATCCA
>NC_029781.3:47249894-47250212 GCF_000817695.3 Arachis duranensis
TTGTCCCTAACCATGTGCTTGTGTCATGAAGGTCCAAGTGAAAAGCTTGAGACTGAGTGGTTAAAGTCGTGATCCAAAGCTAAAAGAGTGTGCTTAAGAGCTCTGGACACCTCTAACTGGGGACTCTAGCAAAGTTGAGTCACAATCTGAAAAGGTTCACCCAGTCTTGTGTCTGTGGCATTTATGTATCCGGTGGTAATACTGGAAAACAAAGTGCTTAGGGCCATGGCCAAGACTCATAAGTAGCTGTGTTCAAGAATCAACATACTTAACTAGGAAAGTCAATAACACTATCCGAAATTCTAAGTTCCTAGAGAA
>NC_029781.3:47250462-47263869 GCF_000817695.3 Arachis duranensis
ATTTTTAGCATGATCTAGTTACTTTTAGGGATGTTTTCATTAGTTTTTATGTTAAATTCACATTTCTGGACTTTACTATGAGTTTGTGTGTTTTTCTGTAATTTTAGGTAATTTCTGGCTGAAATTGAGGGACTTGAGCAAAACTCTGAGAAGGAGGCTGACAAAGGACTGCTGATGCTGTTGGAATCTGACCTCCCTGCACTCGAAATGGGTTTTCTGGAGCTACAGAACTCCAAATGCCACGCTCTCGATGGCGTTGGAAAGTAGACATCCAGAGATTTCCAGCAATATATAATAGTCCATACTTTATTCGGGAATTGAGGACGTAAATTGGCGCTCAACGCCAATTACATGTTGCTGTCTGGAGTTAAACGCCAAAAACACGTCACGACCCGGAGTTGAACGCCCAAAACACGTTATAACTTGGCGTTCAACTCCAAGAGAAGCCTCAGCTCGTGGATAGATCAAGCTCAGCCCAAACATACACCAAGTGGGCCCTGGAAGTGGATTTATGCATCAATTACTTACGCATGTAAACCCTAGTAGCTAGTCTAGTATAAATAGGATAAGTTACTATTGTTTTAGACATCTTTGGTCTCAGTTTTATTTTATTCTTCATCTAAGGAGACTATTGATCACGTTTTGGGGGGCTGGCCATTCGGCCATGCCTGAACCTTTCACTTATGTATTTTCAACGGTGGAGTTTCTACACACCATAGATTAAGGGTGTGGAGCTCTGCTGTACCTCAAGTTTCAATACAATTACTATTATTTTCTATTCAAGTCTCTTTTATTCTTATTCCAAGATATACGTTGCACTTCAACTTGATGAATGTGATGGTCCGTGACACTCATCATCATTTTCACCTATGAACGCGCGTGACTGACAACCACTTCCGTTCTACCTCAGGCCAGGCGCATATCTCTTAGATTCCCCAACAGAATCTTCGTGGTATAAGCTAGATAGATGGCAGCATTCATGGGAATCCGAAAATTCTAACCTTGTCTGTGGTATTCCGAGTAGGATTTCGGGAATCTGGAAAGTCTAACCTTGTCTTTGGTATTCCGAGTAAGATTCCGGTATTGAATGACTGTGACGAGCTTCAAACTCCTGAAGGCTGGGCGTTAGTGACAGATGCAAAAGAATCAAGGGATTCTATTCCAACCTGATTGAGAACCGACAGATGATTAGCCGTGCTGTGACAGAGTATTTGGACCATTTTCACTGAGAGGATGGGATGTAACCATCGACAAGGGTGATGCCTCCAGACGATTAGCCATGCAGTGACAGCGCATAGGACCATTTTCCAGAGAGGATGAAAAGTAGCCATTGACGATGGTGATGCCCTACATACAGCTAGCCATGGAAAGGAATAAGAAGAATTGGATGAATATAATAAGAAAGTAGAGATTCAAGAGGGGCGCAGCAACTCCATACGCCTATCTGAAATCCCCACTATTGATTTACATAAGTTTTTCTATCCTATTTTATTTTCTGTTTATTATTAATTTTCGAAATCCATAATCATTTAATCTGCCTAACTGAGATTTACAAGGTGACCATAGCTTGCTTCATACCAACAATCTCTGTGGGATCGACCCTTACTCACGTAAGGTATTACTTGGATGACCCAGTACACTTGCTGGTTAAGATGAATGGAGTTGTGTCCACACATAATCAATAGCCATTAAATAAATCTCATGCAAATACAAAGAGGGTCACAATTTCGTCCACCGGAAATATAAATGGCAAAGGAAATAAACTAACAACTAACAAAGCTCTTGGCAAGATATGAGTACTAGAAGTCCTATCCTAGTTATCCTCCTCAATTGTGATAACAAATTGTCCATTACTCCCACTTAGTTAACCTCTAACCATGGAGAAAAGTCAAGTGGATGAATCAATTTGATTCCTCAAGTCCTAATCAACTCCTAAAGGAAAGACTAGCTTTAGAGGCATTCAAATCAATTAGCAACTTCTAATTATCAATCAACAAAGGGATTAGATAACTCAAGAGTCATTAATTACTCTACCTAGGCCAAGAGGAACAAAACCTACACTAAAATCCAACCAAGCATTCATCAAACACTTGGAAGGTACAAAAAAAAGCATAGTAAATTGACAACAAGAATGAAATCTAACAACAATTATTGAAAGGAATTAACAACAATAATTAAAAGAAACACAATTATTATGAATTACCTTGAATTGAATGGAAAGAAAATAGAAGGGATAAGAGTAGATCTACAACAAAGTATAAGAACAACATAAAGGAAATTACAACAAAAGAATAGAGGAAGATGAATGTAACAACAAGGAATTGAAAGGTAGAAATAGAAGAAAGAATGAATGAAAACCTAGATCTAAGAACTAAACCTAATCCTAATTCTAGAGAGAAGTGAGAGCTTCTCTCTCTAGAAACTAACTCTAACTACTAAACTAAGCTAAACTAAACTAATGATCAAAAGTACCTAAAAGTATGTTGATTCCCCTTCAATCCTTGGCTTAAATAGCATCAGAAATGAGTTGGATTGGGCCCACAAAGCTTTAGAATTCGCTGGCCACGTATTGCTTTAAGTGGATCATATGGCAGCAACAACGTGTGCGTATACAGTGCATGTGCGCGCCACTATACTTGTAGCAAATATGGCAAATCTTATATCATTTTAAAGCCCCGGATGTTAGCTTTCCAACCCAACTAGAACCGCACCATTTGGACCTCTGTAGCTCAATTTATTGCCAATTAAGTGCAAAGAGGTCGGCTTGACAGCTTTTGTGATTCCTTCATTTCTTCATGATTCTCCATTTTTACATGCTTTTCCTTTATTCCCTTTATCCAATCTTTGCCTCCTAAATCTGAAATAACTTAACAAACATATCAAGGCATCTAATGGAATCAAAGGTAAATTAAATTTAGCTATTTTAAGACCTAAAAAGCATGTTTTCACCCTTAAGCACAATTAAAGGAGAAGTTATAAAACCATGCTATTTCATTGGGTAAATGTGGGTAAAAGGTAATAAAATCCCCTAAATTTAACACAAGATAAATCCTACAAATGGGGTTTATCACGTGGCTCAAACCATTTCTCTTTATCATATTACTCTTTTCTCTTTGTATCTCTTTACTCTGTTCTAGTTACTCTGTTCTCAGTATCTCTTTACTTTTCTCTGATTACTCTTTCTTCTGTGTCCATATCTCTTTTTTTCTCTTTATCTCTTTACTTTACTCTGATTTCTCTGCTTAACGTGTGTATTTAAAGCTTATGTAAATTTTGGTATGAATAGTTATTCTGCCCCAAGTATAGGTTCATTAAGTCTATACTAAAACATTTTAACTTTTCATATAATACCTAACCCTAGTCGCAACTCAAGGACTAACTATGTTGCCCTAGTTCGTTTACTAATCTCTGTCTATTTTCTGTCATTAAAACTTTACAGACTTTTCTTTGGTTTTCATCTTTTATTTAACTTTTTATCTTTTCTTTATCTTTGCCTCACTAATATGTTTTTACCACTCCCTAGGTGTTTTATAAAGGTAATTATGAGATTCTGCGCTTAAAGTTGTCTTTCTAAAGCTTTTACATAAAACTGCCATTTCCGCATTAAAACTGCCTTTTCCGCATTATTTTATTATTTTTAATAAAATATTATTTTTAATTAAATATTATTATTTAATATTTTATTATTATTTATTATTTTATCATTAAATTTTCGAAAATTATCCCACTTTAACTTTTAACCTTTAAACTTCACTTTTTACTACCCGTAACTTTTAATATTTTTACTTTAACCACCTTAACTCTTGGAAATTACAAAATAACCCCTCAAACACCAAAATAATTACAACCTAGCCTTTTTAATATCTAAAAGGTGTTCTTCAATGTTCTTCATCATACTCAAATTGTTCCTTTTTTAGTCTTTTCAGCAACCGATTTTTACCATAATTCATAATAAAATTAGCAGCCACTAAAACCCCATATTTTCTACATGATTTTAACACAAATTGAACCCCAATTTAAGGGTTAGGGTTTCGTTTTCCAGAAGCCACAAGAACACAAGTTCATAGCTTGAATTTCATCAAATTTCATCAAAATTTCACCAAATTTTCAACAAGAATCACTCATATAAACAATCAATTTCAAGCACAGCCAAACCATATCATAATTACACAACTCAAACACAATCAATCAAGATAAAATTCGTGAAACCCTACCTTGATTTGCTGCTCCAAATCCGGTTACTCTTTGAAGTGTTCTTAAAGCACTTTTTCCTCCTAATTAAATCACATCAAGAATAACTTTAAATCCACAAACCCTCAACGGACCAAATCTCTCTCAGCATGTTAGGAAGGAATATCTCACCTTAGACTTGCTGGAAATTAATGTTTCTTAGCCCTCAAGTCAAGTTAAGCATGATTCCTAAAGAAGAACATCAAGAAAACACATGTTTAAGCATGTTTCCTTGAAAACCAAATTGAAAGGGGAAAGAAACAGCCATCTCACCTTATTTCCAGCCTTGATAAGTTACATGGTTATGTAGAGGAAGAAGAGAGGATCATTTTGGTGAAATCGAAATTTTGATTTGAGTTTTAGTTCAAAAGAAATCATACTTTGAAGATTAAGTGTTCATGAAAGTTTCTCTCTTTTCTCTCTTGTTATTTTCGGCCAAAGGGAGTAAATGACCAGCCTTGGAGTGTCTTGGGGGTGTAGGGTGAGTTGTGATTGGTTGGCTTGGAGGTGGATTAAAATAATATTAAAATATCTCAGGTGTATAACTATTAAAACTAGATGTACCGGAACACTTGTAAAAACATCTCTAAAAATTATTTTCTGAGCTACTGGCATAAATGACACTAGTAACATATTTATTGTGAGAATAAAATATGTATAATGAGGCCTTAGCATTGCTAAAGTCATCAGAGAGTGCTGGTGCTAAGCTGCACTAGTAAACTGTGAACCAGGTTAAACCGATTTCCTGTTTTTAACTAAAACAGACCAGGTAACCTTATAATATCATTCAAGAAGCTTCTAATACTAATATCAAGATAATATTATCCTATTATCTCTCTTCTCTGATGAATCGAGTCCAGTTCGTCAAACTGAGACTATTTACGAAAAACAGAATCAAAACTCCTAACCGATACGATTCAAAAACTAGGTTCTTCACAATTGCGTTGTCGGGCTTATCTCCAATAAGGTCCTAAATTAAAGATAATATAATGACAATGAGGATTGAAATGCTTGATGATATAGTAGAGGTTCTCCCCTTAATGATCTTCCGGAGAAATCCGTACTTTCAGAAAAGATCTCACGTACTCGAAAATCGGGGTTGTTACAACTTTTGGGAAAATCCAACAAGAATAGAACTTCCGATTAATCTTCTCCTAGTCAAGGCTTTTTATCTTGATTACATAAAATCTCTCTTTAATTTCCACTGCTTTAATTTATAATCGTTTATTTGCCAATTCCCCAAACTCCAAATTCCTCGAAAAACTCCTGACCAATAGATATCACTCTCTTAGCAACTCGTTAGGAGACGACTTGGAAATTCTACTCCCAGTATTTTATTCTAAATTTGTTACAACCATTTTTAAATTGAAACACAGAATTTTCATCAGTTAAGAATTGTACTCGCAATGTTAATTTCCATTATAAATTCTTAATCGGTAATTTTCCGCACGTCAACACCCTTGTGAAATTTTACAACCTGTGTGCACGCACAGCGTTGTGCGTATGCACACACACGGTAAGGCTATCGGTTGGCAGCGCTAGCACAATCTATGTGCACACACATAAAATGGAAATTTACAACCTGTGCTCACGCACACGTTGGAAGGTGCACTCTGTTGAGAGCATTCGCACGCCTTGTGCGAGCGAACAGAGTTTTGGAAAATTTTTCACTTGTGCGTACGCACACTTTATAAAATCTCCTGGGTGTATGCTCATACACTTTTGTGCGTACGCACACACCCTATTTTTCAAACTTAAGCTTTGTTTTCAACTATTTCACCTTCTCAACAAGATTGTAAGCTTCTGTGACACTATTTTAAGACTCTTGGACTTATTATTGGGCATTAAAATATGGGTAAGGTCTTAAGAGATTTGGTTTGGCTTTTTTTTGAAAAGTTAGAGAATGAAGGCTTAGGTTTCTGGTGTACTGAGGATGGGTTTGGTGGAGTGCGAAAGAAGAATGGTATATGAATTGAGAAATTGACGAACTAGTGAGTTAGGAATGGAATGTTATGAATTGGTGATGGTTGTGATGATTTGAGAACTTGGAAATGAATGACTATGGTTAATGGAATGAGTATGAGTGGAAGTATGCTATGAGCAGTGGCCTCTAAGATTGAATATGTGATTATGATATGCATTGTTATCCGTTGTAGGGGCTGTGGCAGTCTCCCGCCTATGTTCGGATGTGAGACTTGAAGCTGGGCTTCTCACTCATGTTTAATGCTAAAAAGGATGGTGGTAGGGCACTGACGTTGGAATTTTTGCTAGTAAAGAATTTTGTAAAAATATAGTCACATTGTGAGTATAGATTCTAAACCAACAGAAAATCCCTTCGTACAAACGTTTTGGTTGTCACAAGTAACAAAACCTAATAAATTTATAAACCGAAATATTCAAACCTCGAGTCATCTTCTCAAGGAATTGCAGGGAAGTATGATTTATTATTGGTTACGGAAAACAGTGTTTGGGTTTGAAAAAGGTTTAAGCAAGAGAAATAGATTGCAAGAATTAATAAATTAATAACTAATGAAACTCTTGGCAATGTATGAAAACTGGAAGTCCTATCCCAGTTATCCTTATTAATTGTGATGAGAATTTGATTTTTTTCCCACTAAGTTATCCTCTAACTATGATGGTAAGTCAAGTGGATGGAATAAGTTTGGTTCCTCAGGTCCTAGTCTTTCCTTGGAAAAGGCTAGAGTTATTGGAACTCGAGTTAATTCTTGAAGAATTCCAATTTTTAGTCAACAATGAGTTTGACAACTCAAGAGTTACCAATTAATCAACCAAGGCCAAAAGGGAAGAAAATCTACTCGAATGAAAATAATTTGGGTAAAGCCAAAGCATCCATAACATATAAGTCTGAAATACCTCAATTTATATTAAATAAAGAAAATCCTAACATGAATGGCTCATAAGCCAAATAGGCAACATAAGTAATATAAGCAATAAAGTATCTGAAAATAAAAGAGAAATATAAAGTAAAAGGAATATTGAACCTGATGAAGAGTTGAAATCCTAAATCCTTTAAGAGGAATCCTAATCCTAAATCTTAAGAGAGAGAAGAGAACCTCTCTCTCTAAAAACTACATCTAAAACTTAAAATTGAATTATGATCTGATATGAATTCCTCCTCTTGAGTCTCTGCATGTTTCCTGACTTTAATCTGTGTTTCTGGGCCAAAAATTGGGTTGAAATGTGGCCCGGAATCTGTGCCAGTGACTTCTGTAATTTTGCAGATCGCACACGTCACGCGTCCGTGTCGTCCACGCGTTCGCGTCACTCAGCATTTCTCGTACCACGCGTGCACATTGTCCACGCTTTCGCGTCATTCGTGTAGCTTCCAATCCGCGTGGTCGCGTCAGGCACGCGAGCGCGTTACGGTAATTCTTTCTATTTCGTGCGGTTGCGTGAGCCATGCGACCGCGTGACTTCTCGCTGGTCATCTCCTCAATTCCTTGTGTTCCTTCCATTTTTGCATGCTTCCTCTTCATTCCTTACGCCATTCCTGCCCTATGAAGCCTGAAACACTTAACATACAGATCACGGTATCGAATGGTACGAAGGAAGATAAAAATATAAACCATAGTGGGTGAAAATACATGCAAATCATAGGATATTAATCATAGGATATTTTTAGGAAGGATTGTAAATACATGAAAATCATATGAATAAGTGGGTGAAAAGCTTGATAAAACCACTCAATAAAACACAATATAAACCATAAAATAGTTGTTTATCAGGCATTCCCCCTCGGAATGTTTTTCCTCTGAAAGGAGAATATAGTACGGCACTTATCCCTTAGAATTTTTCCCCCTGAGCATGGGTTTCTCTCTGGTTGCAAGGTGGTGGGGCACTAACCCACAGAATAATGTGGCATCCAGAGGAAGGTGGTAGGGCATTCTCCCTCGGAACATTTCCCTCTGAAAGGAAAAGGTGGTAGGGCACTTATCCCTTGGAATAGTTCCTCCTGAGTATGTGCAACAGAGAGACTAATCCGAGAGTTGCCGTCCAAATTTTCTATTGGGTTTGGCACATTAACTGACATGTGATATCACAGCCAATAGAACATGCATTCATCATATGCATCTTCTATAGGCTTGCTTGGTTTGATTACTTGAGTTTGGCTAATTGTATAATATGCCAACTTGCTTCGTGAATTACTTGCTATATATATGAATACTACTTGTGTTTTCCTTACTTGCATTATCTGTGTTTGTCTAGGTAGCTTGGTGAAGGCTGTGGGCAGCGATGACTAGTTTTAGTTAGAAATCCCTTAAGATTATATATCTTGTTTATTAATTATGATTTAAGTTATTTATGTTGCTTAAGCTTGAATATCTGTTTGGTATGAAGCTCTAGGATTGCCTCTGGCGTCCCGGGGTCTTACATCTTACATTATTGGGTACTGTTACCATACTGAGAACCTCCGATTCTTATTCCATACGTTGTTGTTGTTTTTCAGATGCAGGACGCAATCTACCTCAGTGAGTTGCTTGATGGTAGCAGAGCAGAGGATCTCATTCTATTTTGTTGCCATTTTGGTCATTTTGATTAGTACTCTCACTTTTGTATTTATTTTTTGACTTAGAGGCTTACTTTGAGAGTGGTAATTTTGTATAAGATGTTTACCTTTAAAACTCTGTATGGCAGTGCTTAACTAGTCGGCCCAAACTCCGTGGGCTGTGGTTAGTATCTTATGATTGTTATACTCATATATAACTACATATATCTTGTTACCTTACATAATGGATCTTATCTTGTACGCTTGTAGTATCGTGTGAACGTTCGCGCTTTGTAATTCTGCATTTGAGCATATTTTCTTCATCGGCCTTCTACAATTATTATACCTTGTATATATATATATATATATATATGCCTTAGGATTGTCGTATCCCTTGATTAATGTAAGAACCGCAATTAATCAAACCAGTTAGTTAAGTGGTTATATTGCTCAGTTTTGATTCCAAAAAGTTAGGGTGAGAATTTAAGGTTTTAAACATCATTTTTGGAGTCAGTGGGTCTTTCCGAGTCAGAAAATGTGTTTTCTGCGAAAAACAGAGAAAAACGCAAACCGACAGTTGAACCGGTTGAACCGGTTCAAGTCTACCCGGTGCTGCGCAAGAAAAAGTAGAAACAATAAAAAAACCTTAGAAAAATAGTAGAAATGGAAAACTGGGTGTTAATTTTGAAGGTTTAGCCCGAAGTTGGGCCAAACAGGCTAAAAACGCTAACGGGTTGAATCGAGCCCAAGTTGGGCCCAAGTCCAACATATGTAAAGGTTCATAAACACATACAGACTTCAGAAATGGAGAAAGGGCGGAGAGGAGGAAGAAAAAACCCTAATCACCTCAATCTTCCCAAGCTCATATCTTGAGCTATATAGCTCCAATTTGCGTGTCGTCAGCAGCTACGTGTTCCGTACAAAGAGCTCTACAAAACCCATCCAAGAAACTATAGAGGTAAGCTTGAAATCCTCCTAGTTATTCTCTCTAAAATTTTGGGTACCTAGGGTTTTTGATTAAGTGAGTTTTTGTGATTCTTGATGTTTAGGTTCACTCTAATCCTTGCTTAGCTTTGGGTTTTGCCATCCAAATCCGTTGGGAAAGGTAAGAGGCTTTGATCTCTTGTGAACTTTTTATTTATGTTGAGCCCTAGGTTGATTTTGTGGTGATTTATATGTATATAGCTTGATTATTGTGAGTTTGGGGCTTGTTGGTGCTTGTTGGAGCTACATTGGTGGTTGGATTTTGGTTGAAAGCTCATTTGGTTCAATTGGGAATCGGCCAAGGAATGGTTTCGGTTTCCTCTATGTAGTATATAATATTCATGGACACTTAGGCTAGTGACCCATAAGATAGGATTGGATTTGAATGGTTGATGAATGGTTGAATGATATTGTATGATGATGTTTAATGAAATGATGATTTTGAGTTTGATATTGATGATTAATAGTGGTATGATGAGGATAAACGATTTGGGAAGTTGAGGAGTGAATTATGTTGATAAGTGTGATATTGGTGTTGATTGATTGGTAATGTAGTTGAAAAACTATTAATGAAGTTTGATATATGAGATATACTGATAGTGATGATGTGGACAAGGAAAAGTGAAGGAAAAATATGGTAGGTTTGGTGTAATATGATATAGAGGGTTGATTTTGATGAAAAGTGGAGTTTGGGATGGTTTGGTTTGGTTTTTGTTGTGTTTTGCAAAGCAATTGTGAAAATTGTGATGTTGGGTAAAAGTGAAATTTTGGTGTATTTTGTCGGATCATAACTTTTGCCTCGGTTTTCAAAATTAGTTGAAATTTATTTAGAATTAAATATCTTTGAAAACCCTTTAAATTAGTATAAAGTTTGTGAAATTCGGAATTTGTAGAGGAAGTTATGGTCATTCAAAGTTGGTGTTGAAAATCTAAAAATTCTACAAAGTTACAAAATTTTGAGTTTTCTGGTATGTGCGCACGCACAGCCTTGTGTGCACGCACACTCTGCATAAATGGCGACTTGTGTGCACACACAGACCTGTGCGTCCGCACACGCAGAGGCAGGCAATCTGCCTGCAGTGCTGGCACAGCTTGTGCGCACACACACACAAATGGGAAAATTGCAACCTGTGCATACGTGGTGCACGAAATTGCAATCACACTTTTGTAATTCCGCACAACTAACCAGCAAGTGCACTGGGTCGTCCAAGTAATACCTTACGTGAGTAAGAGTCGATCCCACGGAGATTGTCGGCTTGAAGCAAGCTATGGTTATCTTGTAACTCTTAGTTAGGATATCAATAATTATCAGGTTTGATTGTGAAAAGTAAAAGAACATGAAATAACTACTTGTTTTGCAGTAATTGAGAATAGGTTGAGGTTTTGGAGATGCTCTATCTTCTAAATCTCTGCCTTCCTACTGTCTTCTTCTTCATGCACGCAAGACTCCTTCCATGGCAAGCTGTATGTAGGGTTTCATCGTTGTCAATGGCTACCTCCCATCCTCTCAGTGAAAATGTTCAACGCGCTCTGTCACAGCACGGCTAATCATCTGTCGGTTCTCAATCGGGTTGGAATAGAATCCAGTGATTCTTTTGCGTCTGTCACTAACGCCCAACCCTCAGGAGTTTGAAACTCGTCACAGTCATTCAATCCTTGAATCCTACTCAGAATACCACAGACAAGGTTTAGACCTTCCGGATTCTCTTGAATGCCGCCATCAATTCTAGCTTATACCACAAAGATTCTGATTAAAGAATCCAAGAGATATTCACTCAATCTAAAGTAGAACGGAGGTGGTTGTCAGGCACACGTTCATAGGTGAGAATGATGATGAGTGTCACGGATCATCACATTCATCAAGTTGAAGAACAAGTGATATCTTAGAATAGAAGCAAGTGTGATTGAATGAAAGACAGTAGTAATTGTATTAATCCATCAAGACACAGCAGAGCTCCTCACCCCCAACCATGGGGTTTAGAGACTCATGCCGTGGAAGGTACACAAAGAAACGTGTAAAGTGTCATGTGGTGTAGATATAATGTCAAAAGATCCTATTAATAGTGAACTAGTAACCTAGGGTATACAGAAATGAGTAAATGACGTAAAAATCCACTTCCGGGGTCCACTTGGTGTGTGTTTGGGCTGAGCATTGAAGCTTTTATGTGTAGAGACTTTTTCTGGAGTTAAACGCCAGCTTTTCTGCCAGTTTGGGCATTTAACTCCAATTCTTATGCCAGTTCCGGCGTTAAACGCCAGGAATTCTGAAGCTGATTTGAAACGCCAGTTTGGGCCATTAAATCTTGGGCAAAGTATAAACTATTATACATTGCTGGAAAGCCCAGGATATCTACTTTCCAACGCCGTTGAGAGCGCGCCAATTGGGCTTCTATAGCTCCAGAAAATCCATTTCGAGTGCAGGGAGGTCAGAATCCAACAGCATCTGCAGTCCTTTTTAGCCTCTGAATCAGATTTTTGATCAGGTCCCTCAATTTCAGCCAGAAAATACCTGAAATCACAGAAAAACACACAAACTCATAGTAAAGCCCAGAAAAGTGAGTTTTAACTAAAACTAATAAAAATATAATAAAAACTAACTAAATTATACTAAAAACATACTAAAAACAATGCCAAAAAGCGTATAAATTATCCGCTCATCACAACACCAAACTTGAATTGTTGTTTGTCCCCAAGCAACTGAAAATCAAAATAGAATAAAAAGAAGAGAATATACTATAGACTCCAAAATATCAAAGAAACTTAGCTCCAATTAGATGAGCGGGACTAGTAGCTTTTTGCTTCTGAACAGTTTTGGCATCTCACTTTATCCTTTGAAGTTTAGAATGATTGGCATCTATAGGAACTCAGAACTCAGATAGTGTTATTGATTCTCCTAGTTAAGTATGATGATTCTTGAACATAGCTACTTTGTGAGTCTTGGCTGTGGCCTAAAGCACTTTGTCTTCCAGTATTACCACCGGATACATTCCTGCCACAGACACATATTTGGGTGAACCTTTTCAGATTGTGACTCAGCTTTGCTAGAGTCCCCAATTAGAGGTGTCCAGGGTTCTTAAGCACACTCTTTTCGCCTTGGATCACAACTTTATTATTTTTTTCTTTTCTCGTTTTTTTAATGCTTTTTCTTGCTTCAAGAATCAATTTGATGATTTTTCAGATCCTCAATAACATTTCTCCTTTTCCATCATTCTTTCAAGAGCCAACAATTTTAACATTCTTAAAGCAACAAGTTCAAAAGACATATGCACTGTTCAGGCATTCATTCAGAAAACAAAAAGTATTGTCACCACATTAAACTAATTCAACTAGTTTCAAAGATGAATTCGAAATCCTGTACTTCTTGTTCTTTTGTGATTAGAGCATTTTTCATTTAAGAGAGGTGATGGATTAATAGGACATTCATAGCTTTAGGACATGAACCTTAAATTTTATTAATCATGAATTAAGAACAAGACTCAAAGATAGATATAAGATAAGACTAATAGAAAACAAAAATTTTAATAGACTTCTAATAATAGAGGTTATTACAGAGTTAGGACTCAACAACCTTGATTTTGAGAAGTGGATGCTCCCTCAACTTGTGGGGTGAGCTTTTGGCGTTTTAACTCTTGAAGTTCACGCCCCTGCTTCTCTTGTTCCTTCAGCAATTTGCAGAGCATGCAGTT
>NC_029781.3:47264032-47264537 GCF_000817695.3 Arachis duranensis
CAATTGGTTTGAGGTCTCCCCTCTTGAGTTGGTTTGGGACACCTTTTGAATTGGTTATCCACTTAGTTACAGGGAGGCAAATGTCCTCTAGAACTTGATCCAACCCCTTATCTGCTCTCACCATTCTCCTATTAAAGGATTCAGGATCATCTTGCAGTTGAGACAATTTGAAGACCTCTCTTATTTTGTCTAGATGGAAGTAGATAACTTTCCCTCTGACCATGGTTCTGTAAGTATGGAAAGCAGTTCCAGTCATTCTCTGCTTATCTGTCAGCCACAGATTTGAGTAAAATTTCTGAACCATATTTCTTCCAACCTTTATCTCAGGATTGGTTAGAACTTCCCATCCTCTGTTTCGAATTTGCTCTTGGATCCCCAAATATTCATCTTCTTTTAGATCGAATTTGACTTCCGGGATCACTGACTCAGACCCATTATTTTGTGATAATGGTCTTCATGTTCTTTGGTTAAGAACTTCTCTTGATTCCAAAGACTCTTTGGATTA
>NC_029781.3:47267002-47270020 GCF_000817695.3 Arachis duranensis
GCTTTCAGGGTCTCAAATGCCTGCAGACATTGTGTGTCAAACACAAATGGTGTGTCTGCAGCTAGCAGGTTGCTCAGAGGTTTAGCAATTTTCAAAAAATCCCTTATAAACCTTCTGTAGAATCTTGTATCTCCCAGAAAGCTTCTAATTGCCTTAACATTGGCAGGTGGTGGTAATTTTTCAATTACCTCTACCTTTGCCTTATCCACCTCTATTCCTTTGCTTGAAATTTTGTGCCCAAGAACAATTCCTTCAATCACCATAAAGTGACATTTCTCCCAGTTTAAAACCAGGTTAGTCTCTTGGCACCTTTTTAGGACAAGTGCTAGGTGGTTAAGACAGGAGCTGAATGAGTCTCCATATACTGAGAAGTCATCCATGAAGACTTCCAGAAATTTCTCCACCATATCAGAGAAGATGGATAGCATGCATCTCTGAAAGGTTGCAGGAGCATTACACAGACCAAAAGGCATCCTCCTGTAGGCAAACACACCAGAAGGGCAAGTGAATGCTGTTTTCTCCTGGTCTTGAGGATCTACTCCAATTTGGTTGTAACCTGAATAGCCATCCAAAAAGCAATAATAATCATGACCAGCTAGTCTTTCTAGCATTTGGTCTATGAATGGTAAAGGAAAATGATCCTTTCTGGTGGCTGTATTGAGCCTTCTGTAGTCAATACACATACGCCACCCTGTGACTGTTCTTGTAGGAACCAGTTCATTTTTTTCATTATGAACTACTGTCATGCCTCCCTTCTTGGGGACAACTTGGATAGGGCTTACCCAGGGGCTATCAGAAATAGGATAAATAATCCTAGCCTCTAGTAATTTAGTGACCTCTTTCTGCACCACCTCTTTCATGGCTGGATTTAGCTGCCTTTGTGGTTGGACCACTGGTTTGGCATTATCCTCCAATAGGATCTTGTGCATGCATCTTGCTGGGCTAATGCCCTTAAGATCACTTATGGACCACTCAAGAGCTATTTTGTGCGTCCTTAGCACTTGAATCAGTGCTTCCTCTTCCTGTGGATTTAAAGCAGAGCTTACGATTACAGGAAAGGTATCACCTTCTCCCAGAAATGCATATTTCAGGGATGGTGGTAATGGTTTGAGCTCAGGTTTGGGAGGCTTATCCTCCTCCTGAGGAATTCTCAAAAATTCTTTTGTTTCCTCACGTTCTTCCTGATCAGGCTGAACATCCTTGAAGATGTCCTCTAGCTCTGATTCTAGATTTTCAGTCATATTGATCTCTTCCACCAAAGAGTCAATAATGTCAGTGCCCATGCAGTCATTTGGTGTGTCTGGGTGCTGCATAGCTTTTACAGCATTCAACTTGAACTCATCCTCATTGACTCTCAGGGTTACTTTCCCTTTTTGTACATCAATAAGAGTTCGTCCAGTTGCTAGGAAAGGTCTTCCTAGAATGAGAGTTGCACTCTTGTGCTCCTCCATTTCTAGCACCACAAAGTCAGTTGGAAAGGCGAATGGCCCAACCTTGACAATCATGTCCTCTATTATGCCTGATGGATATTTAATGGAGCCATCAGCAAGCTGGAGGCATATCCGGGTTGGTTTGACTTCTTCAGTCAACCCAAGCTTTCTGATAGTGGATGCAGGTATTAGATTGATACTTGCTCCAAGGTCACACATGGCTGTCTTGGTGCAAGCACCTTTTAATGTGCATGGTATCATAAAGCTTCCTGGATTTTGAAGCTTTTCTGGTAAGATTTTCAGAATGACTGCACTGCATTCTTCAGTGAGAAACACTTTTTCATTTTCTCTCCAATCCTTCTTATGGCTTAAGATCTCTTTCATGAACTTAGCATAAGAAGGTATTTACTCAAGTGCCTCTGCAAACGGAATCTTTATTTCAAGAGTCCTTAAATAGTCTGCAAAGCGGGCAAATTGCTTATCCTGTTCCGCTTGGCAGAGTTTTTGAGGATAAGGCATCTTGGCTTTATATTCATCAACCTTAGTTGCTGCAGGTTTATTCCTTACAGAAGTGATTGGAGAAGCCTTTTTAGAGGGGTTATTATCAGCACTCTCAGGTGTCTGATTCCCCATTGGCATCTGAACGCCAGGATTGGGTGAAGAATGGGCATTTAACGCCAACTTTTCCCCCTTTTCTGGTGTTTGAACGCCAGAATTGGGCAGGGAGTGGGCGTTTAACGCCAGCTTTTCCCCCCTTTTTGGCGTTTGGACGCTAAGAGTATTCCTCTCTGGGCTCTTACTGTCCTCAGAGGGATTTTGGACAGTGGTTTGGTTATCCTCTGTCAATTGTTCCTTTATTGGCTTCTTGCTACTTTGAGCAGTGTTATTCAATGTCTTCCCACTCCTCAGTTGAACTGCTTGGCATTCTTCTGTTATCTGTTTAGATAACTGCTGTTTTGCCTGATTCAACTGTGATTCTATGTTCTTGTTAGCAATTTTAGTTTCTTGGAGCATCTCTTTAAATTCTGCTAACTGTTTTGTCATCAGTGTAATTGCTGATTAAGCTCAACCATCTGTTCTTGAGGATTAGGACCAGTGGCTACTGCCATAGCTTCTTCTTTTGTAGAGAACTCATTGCTAGAGTACAAATATTGATTTCTAGCAATAGTATCTATAAGCTCTTGAGCCTCTTCAATCGTCTTCCTCATATGTATAGATCCACCAGATGAATGGTCTTGAGACATCTGAGCTTTTTCTGTAAGCCCATAGTAGAAGATGTCTAACTGTACCCACTCTGAAAACATTTCAGAGGGGCATTTTCTTAGCATACCTCTATATCTCTCCCATGCATTATAAAGGGATTCATTATCCTCTTGTTTAAAGCGTTGGATGTCCAGCCTTAGCTGTGTCATCCTTTTTGGAGGGTAAAATTGATTCAGGAATTTGTCTGATAACTGTTTCCATGTCTTTATGCTTGCTGTAGGTTGGTTATTCAACCACCTCTTAGCTTGATCCTTTACAGCAAATAGAAACAGTAATAGTCTGCAGATATCTTGATCTTCTTCTTTATCACGTACTGTGTCAGCAA
>NC_029781.3:47270121-47271264 GCF_000817695.3 Arachis duranensis
AATACTGGCAATTTTGCTGCACCATGATAATGAGTTGAGGATTTAGCTCAAAGCTGCTTGCTTTGATGGCAGGTATACAGATGCTACTCCCATATGTAGCTGTAATGGGGTTAGCATATGACCCCAGACTCCTTCTGGACTGTTGAATTCCAGTTAGGTCCATGATTGAGAAATGGAATATGATATGAATTCACAAGTAAAGTAAAAATTTTTTTTTCACCGAAAAAAAATAAAATAAAATGAAACAAAAGGAAAATAAAATAAATTTTCGAAAACTAAAAGAAAATAAGATCAAAGCAAATTGAAAAGTAAATCAATTAGTTAATTAAAAAGATTTTGGAATTAGCAATTGAAAAGATATGATTGAAAATTATTTTGAAAAATATTTGATTTTTTTTTGAAATGAGGAAAGAGAAAAACAACAAAATGACACCAAACTTAAAATTTTTAGAAAATCAGACACAAATTTTCGAAAACTTAAAGGAAAACACAAAGAAGACACCAAACTTAGAATTTTTAAGGATCAAGAAAGGACTAAGGATAGGCAAATTCGAAAAATAAAAGAAAACAAAAGCATGCAATTGACACCAAACTTAAAATATGAAACTAAACTCAAATAAAAGACTCTACACCAACAAAAAATAAAACAGTCCTAATCTAAGCAACAAGATAAACTGTCAGTTGTCCAAACTCGAACAATCCCCGGCAACGGCGCCAAAAACTTGGTGCATGAAATTTCAATCACACTTTTGCAATTCTGCACAACTAACCAGCAAGTGCACTGGGTCGTCCAAGTAATACCTTACGTGAGTAAGGGTCGATTGTCGGCTTGAAGCAAGCTATGGTTATCTTGTAACTCTTAGTCAGGATATCAATAATTATCAGGTTTGATTGTGAAAAGTAAAAGAATATGAAATAAGTACTTGTTTTGCAGTAATTGAGAATAGGTTGAGGTTTTGGAGATGCTCTATCTTCTGAATCTCTACCTTCCTACTGTCTTCTTCTTCATGCACGCAAGACTCCTTCCATGGCAAGCTGTATGTAGGGTTTTACCGTTGTCAATGGCTACCTCCCATCCTCTCAGTGAAAATGTTCAACGCGCTCTGTCACAGCACGGCTAATCATCTGTCGGTTCTCAATCAG
>NC_029781.3:47271472-47274394 GCF_000817695.3 Arachis duranensis
TTGATTAAAGAATCCAAGAGATATTCACTCAATCTAAAGTAGAACGGAGGTGGTTGTTAGGCACACGTTCATAAGCGAGAATGATGATGAGTGTCACGGATCATCACATTCATCAAGTTGAAGAACAAGTGATATCTTAGAATAGAAGCAAGTGTGATTGAATGAAAGACAGTAGTAATTGTATTAATCCATCAAGACACAGCAGAGCTCCTCACCCCCAACCATGGGGTTTAGAGACTCATGCCGTAGAAGATACAATGAGAAATGTGTAAAGTGTCATGAGGTGTAGATACTATGTCAAAAGATCCTATTAATAGTGAACTAGTAACCTAGGGTATACAGAAATGAGTAAATGACGTAAAAATCCACTTCCGGGGTCCACTTGGTGTGTGCTTGGGCTGAGTATTGAAGCTTTTATGTGTAGAGACTTTTTCTGGAGTTAAACGCCAGCTTTTTTGCCAGTTTGGGCGTTTAACTCCAATTCTTATGCCAGTTCCGGCGTTAAACGCCGGGAATTCTGAAGCTGATTTACAACGCCAGTTTGGGCCATCAAATATCGGGCAAAGTATGGACTATTATACATTTCTGGAAAGCCCAGGATGTCTACTTTCCAACGCCGTTGAGAGCGCGCCAATTGAGCTTCTATAGCTCCAGAAAATCCATTTCGAGTGCAGGGAGGTCAGAATCCAACAGCATCTGCAGTCCTTTTTAGCCTCTGAATCAGATTTTTGCTCAGGACCCTCAATTTCAGCCAGAAAATACCTAAAATCACAGAAAAACACACAAACTCATAGTAAAGCCCAGAAAAGTGAGTTTTAACTAAAAACTAACAAAAATATAATAAAAACTAACTAAATTATACTAAAAACATACTAAAAACAATGCCAAAAAGCGTATAAATTATCCGCTCATCAATACGCACAGACCTGTATGCACGCACACGTTGGGGAGGCCAATCTTCTGGGGGCACTGGCACAGGTTGTGCGAGTGAACAGACCCTTTTATGTTTTGACACCTGTGTGTACGCACACTGCTGTGCGTACGCAGACTTCAACTATTTTCCCTTCCCGACGAGGTTGTAAGGTTCTACAACACCTTTTTAAGACTTGTGGACATAATTTTGGGTGCTCAAACATGGGAAATGGTTTAAGGGTTTTACACACTATTATTTGGAAAAAGTTAGCAAATAGAGTACTAGGTTTCTGTTGTATTGGGGAAGGATTGATGATGTGTGATGGATGGTTGATGAATGAAATGCGAAATCAAGTAACTGAGATGTGAATGAATAGTGGTTGAAAACAAGTCTAGGACTCTAAATGAAGTGATGGATCCATCTTGTACTAAATATGTTTTGAAATCCACTATACCACTTTTTCATTGAGATTATGAGACGTTATGCGCCTGGCAGGGGCTGAGGTTAGATCCCGCCTATCGTGGTAGCGGCGGCGGCGTAAAGGCGGTAGTTCATCCCGCTTGTACTTAGATGTGAGGTCGGAGGCAATAGATTCCGCTCGCATCCCTTCGAATCATTAGAGCATGCAGGTGCAAAATCCTAGACAGTGATCCGAGCACTATATCTCGGGGGTTCCCACACCATGAATCCGAAGAGCAACATCTCCATGGAGATGTGTCGGGTTGGCAGTTGAACCGACAATGTGATATCACAGCCAGTAGGGCAGACATTCATCATGTGCATTTTCTACCTATTTGTTTGCTTTGTCGAATTGATGTTGTTTTCTCTATCTGTTTAACATGTCTAATTACTACTTGTATTAGTTGCTGTATATGCCTCTACTTATGTTTTACTTGTGTTGTATATACTTGTGCTTTTACTGGGGCTGAGGAGGTTCGGAAGGTGGTGGAGATGGGATCACATGGCTGATGAGCAGATAATTTATACGCTTTTTGGCACTATTTTTAGGTAGCTTTGAGTAGGATCTAGCTACTTTTAGGGATTTTTTCATTAGTTTTTATGATAAATTCACATTTCTGGACTTTACTATGAGTTTGTGTATTTTTTTGTGATTTCAGGTAATTTCTGGCTAAAATTGAGGGACCTGAGCAAAACTCTGATAGAAGGCTGACAAACGACTGCTGATGCTGTTGGATTCTGACCTCCCTGCACTCGAAATAGATTTTCTGGAGCTACAGAACTCCAAATGCCGCGCTTTCAATGGCGTTGGAAAGTAGACATCCAAAGCTTTCCAGAAATATATAATAGTTTATACTTTATTCGAGATTAGACAACATAAACTGGCACTCAACGCCAGTCCCATGCTGCATTCTGGAGTCAAACGCCAGAAACACGTCACGAACCAGAGTTGAACGCCAAAAACACATTACAACTTGGTGTTCAACTCCAAAAGAAGCCTCTGCACGTGTGAAGCTCAAGCTCAGCCCAAGCACACACCAAGTGGGCCCCGAAAGTGGATTTCTGCATCAATTATACTTCTGTAAACCCTAGTAGCAAGTCTAGTATAAATAGGACATTTTACTATTGTACTAGGTGTCTTTTACCATTCGGTCTTTTGATCAGATCCTGGATTGTATTTTTGATCCTGTGATCACATTTTGGGGGCTGGCCATTTGGCCATGCCTGGACCTTCATCACTTATGTATTTTCAACGGTGGAGTTTCTACATACCATAGATTAAGGGTGTGGAGCTCTGTTGTACCTCGAATTTCAATGCAATTACTACTATTCTCTATTTGATTCAGTTTATTCCTGTTCTAAGATATTCGTTACACTTCACCATGATGAATATGGTGATCCATGACACTCATCATCATTCTCACCTATGAACGCGTGATTGACAACCACCTCCATTCTACCTTAGACCAAACGCATATCTCTTGGATTCCTTAATCAAAATCTTCGTGGTATAAGCTAGAATTGATGGCGGCATTCATGAGAATCCGGAA
>NC_029781.3:47274482-47275784 GCF_000817695.3 Arachis duranensis
GACATGATCGAGAACCGACAGATGATTAGTCGTGCCGTAATAGAGCATTTGGACCTTTTTCACTGAGAGGATGGGATGTAGCCATTGACAACGGTGATGCCCTACATACAGCTTGCCATGGAAATGAGTAAGAAGGATTGGATGAAGGCAGTAGGAAAGCAGGGATTCGAAGGAGCACAACATCTTCATACGCCTATCTGAAATTCCCACCGATGATCTACATAAGTATTTCTATCTTTATTTTCTGTTTATTTATTATTATTATTCGAAAACTCCATAACCATTTATTATCCGCCTAGCTGAGATTTACAAGATGACCATAGCTTGCTTCATACCAACAATCTCCGTAGGATCGACCCTTACTCATGTAAGGTTTATTACTTGGATGACCCAGTGCACTTGCTGGTTAGTTGTGCGAAGATGTGAAGTTATGTTTGGACCATGGTATCATGCACCAAGTTTTTGACGCCATTACCAGGGAGAGAACGAACATGAATGCCATTATTAGAGATCCCAATTTTGCGCTATCAATGGCCGATCAGTTGGTGAAGGCTGTGGGACAACTGTGTTTGATTAGAATAGAAATCCCATAAGATAGAATACCCTTATATGATACTACGGCTTAAGTTGAGTTAAGGAATTACTTTTATGCTGATTTAGTTTAGAATACTTTAAGTTTGAATTCTTGTGATGGATATGGAGTCTAGGATTGCCTTTGGCATCTCGGCGTCTTATATTCTACATCACTGAGCACTGTTACCATACTGAGAACCTCTGGTTCTCATACAATATTTCTATTGTGTTTTTAGATGCAGGTCGCAACCCACCTCGGTGAGTTGTCTGGTTGGTGACAGGGGCGAAAGATCTTGATAACTGATGAGCGGATAATTTGTATACTTTTTGGCATTGTTTTTAGTATGTTTTTAGTATGATCTAGTTAGTTTTTAGTATATTTTTATTAGTTTTTAGTTAAAATTCACTTTTCTGGACTTTACTATGAGTTTGTGTATTTTTCTGTGATTTCAGGTATTTTCTGGCTGAAATTGAGGGACCTGAGCAAAAATCTGATTCAGAGACCAAAAAGGACTACAGATGCTATTGGATTCTGACCTCCCTGCACTCGAAGTGGATTTTCTGGAGCTACAGAAGCCCAATTGGCGCGCTCTCAACGGCGTTGGAAAGTAGACATCCTGGGCTTTCCAGCAATATATGATAGTCCATACTTTGCCCAAGATTTGATAGCCCAAACCGGCGTTCAAAGTCACCCTCAGAAATCCCAGCGTTAAACGCCGGAACTGGCAC
>NC_029781.3:47276879-47277480 GCF_000817695.3 Arachis duranensis
AGTTTGGACAACTGACGGTTCATCTTGTTGCTTAGATTAGGTATTTATTTTTTTCGAAATTCTTGAAGATGAATTCTAGAGTTTCATGATGATTTGTTGAAATCTGGCTGGCTGAGAAGCCATGTCTAATCTCATTGGACCGAGGTTTCAACTTATCACCACAAGAGCTTGTTGATTTCTTATCAATCTTGCTTTTGGAGCAGTGATCTGCTAAGGTTTGGCTGGCCTTTGGCCATGTCTAGTGTTTTGGACCGAAGCTTTCTCTGAAAGCTTGGCTAGCTGTGAAGCCATGTCTAATTCCTGGACCGGAATCTTAGACTAGCATTGCACTGATTCCTGGAATTCTCATTAAGAATTTTGATACCTTTTTCCACTTAATTTTCGAAAAACACAAAAAAAAATTAAAAAAAAATCATAAAATCCAAAAATATTTCTTGTTTGAGTCTAGTGTCTCATCATAAGTTTGGTGTCAATTGCATGTTTCTGTTCTTATTGCATTCATGCATGTGTCTTAAGAATCTTCAAGTAATTCTTGATGATTTTCGTGCTCTGATCTTTGAATTCAACTGACTTGAGTGTTTTGTGTGTCTCATATGCATTT
>NC_029781.3:47277722-47278747 GCF_000817695.3 Arachis duranensis
GTTCAAAACGCCCAGTGAAGAAGGACAGACTGGCGTTTAAACGCCAGCCAGGGTACCTGGTTGGGCGTTTAACGCCCAAAAGGGTAGCATTTTGGGCGTTAAACGCCAGAATGTGCACCATTCTGGGCGTTTAACGCCAGGATGGCTAGAAGGGAAGATTTTGTTTTCAAATCAAATTTTTTTTTAAGTTTTCAAAATCCTTTCAAAATCAAATCTTTTTCAAATCAATTTTTCAATCAAATCTTCTTCAAAACCAATTTCTTTCCATTTTTAAAGATACTTACTATCAATCAATGATTTGATTCAACATTTCAAGTATGTTACCTTTTCTGTTGAGAAAGGTTTAATGTTTGAATCATATCTTTTCTTGTTAGTCAAGTTTTTTTTAATTTTCAAATCAAATCTTTTTAATGTTTTTCAAATCATATCTTCTCAATCACATTTTTTTTAATCAATCATATCTTCTTAACCACATCTTTTTCAAAATAGTTTTCAATCAAATCTTTTTGACTTCTAATTTCAAAATCTTTTTCAAAAATCACTTGATCTCTTTTCCATTTTCATTTTCGAAAATTAAGTAATGTTTTTCAAAAATGTTTTTAAAATCTTTCACTTAATTTTCGAAAATTACTTCCCTCCTTCTCACATCCTTCTATTTATGGACTAACACTATCCCTTAATGCAAAATTCGAACTCCATCTCCTTTGTTAAGTTCGAATTTTCTACTTCTGTCTTCTACTTTTCTTTTCCTCTGACACCTAAAGGAATCTCTATACTGTGACATAGAGGATTCCACATTTTCTTGTTCCCTTATCTTTCTTATGAGCAGGAGCAAAGACAAAGGCATTCTTGTTGAGGCTGATCCTGAACCTGAAAGGACCTTGAAGAGAAAGCTAAGAGAAGCCAAAGCACAACTCTCTTTAGAGCACCTGAACGAATTCTTCAAAGAAGAAGAACAAATGGCAGCCGAAAACAACAACAATGCCAACAATGCAAGGAAGGTGCTTGGTGACTTTACTGCACCT
>NC_029781.3:47287104-47287476 GCF_000817695.3 Arachis duranensis
GACTGGGAAGTGCATGGATGAATCCATCATCCTTGGCAGACCCTTCCTAGCCACAGCAAAGGCTGTGATTGATGTTGATAGAGGAGAGTTGATCATTCAAGTGAATGAAGAATCCTTGGTGTTTAAGGCCCAAGGACATCCCTCTATCATCATGGAGAGGAAGCATGAAGAGCTTCTCTCAAAACAGAGCCAAACAGAGCCCCCACAGTCAAACTCTAAGTTTGGTGTTGGGAGGCCACAACCAAACTCTAAGTTTGGTGTGGAACCCCCACATTCAAACTCTAAGTTTGATGTTGGGAGGTTCCAACACGGTTCTGAGCATTTCTGAGGCTCCATGAGAGTCCTCTGTCAAGCTAGTGACAATAAAGAAGC
>NC_029781.3:47287644-47287778 GCF_000817695.3 Arachis duranensis
TAGGAAGAAAAACAGCACACCCTGGAGGAAGAACTCACTGGCATTTAAACGCCAGTGAGGTTAGCTGGTGGGCGTTTAACGCCCAGTCTGGCACCATTCTGGGCGTTTAACGCCAGAAAGGGGCACCAGACTGG
>NC_029781.3:47288689-47288885 GCF_000817695.3 Arachis duranensis
ATCATATGTGAAGAGGGCGCCCAATGGAAGAGAGATTCAAGAGGGAAGCTGGTTCAATTAAGAAGGCATGACCTCAAGCCCGTGGCTAGAGGATGGTTGGAGTTCATCCAACGCACAATCATTCCCACTAGCAACCGGTCCGAAGTTACCATAGACCGGGCTATCATGATCCATAGCATCATGATTGGAGAAGAAA
>NC_029781.3:47291176-47295591 GCF_000817695.3 Arachis duranensis
CGCGTGCTGTGACAGAGCATATGCAATCGTTTTCACTGAGAGGATGGGAGGTAGCCACTGACAACGGTGAAACCCTTGCTTAAGCTTGCCATGGAAAGGAGTAAGAAGGATTGGATGAAGACAGTAGGAAAGCAGAGAGACGGAAGGGAAGGCATCTTCATGCGCTTATCTGAAGTTCCTACCAATGAATTACATAAGTATCTCTATCTTTACCTTTGTGTTATTTTCGTTCATCACCCATATACATTTGAGTTTGCCTGACTAAGATTTACAAGATGACCATAGCTTGCTTCAATACTAACAATCTCCGTGGGATCGACCCTTACTCGCGTAAGGTTTATTACTTGGACGACCCAGTGCACTTGCTGGTTAGTTGTGCGAAGTTGTGTAATGCCATGGTATTGAGCCACCAAGTTTTTGGGGTTCATGACCGGGGATTATGAGAGTTGTGAAAAAGTATTGTTCACAATTTCGCGCACCAATAACTTTTGGAGTCCTTTGAGTTATTATATATATGTGTGTCTCACTTTTGTAATCTGTTTCGCATAGAGGCTTGTGTTTGAGAGAACAAAACTTGTATAAGCTGTTTTACTATCTGGTTTCATATATGGTTTGTATCCGGCTAGCCGGCTTAAACTCCGCGAGTCGTGCTTTAAGTCAGTAGCTTCTTAGTACACTTGTTTTCTTATGCTCTAAGTCAGTAGCTTTGTTAGTATGCTTTGCGCTTTTAAAATCTTGTTTTTGAGCTATATTCTTCATCGGGCTTCTAGATATTATTAATTCTTTCTATATAATATATGTAAAAGCTTAGACTTGTCGTAACCTTTGATTAATCTTTGCTTTACGACGCGAGGTAACGCTTAGGCTAATTAGGGTGTTACATCCAACATATAAGCACCTTGGCAAGTGTTGCAAATTAGTGACGGTTTTATACTTTAAAAACCGTCACGAACAGTTTAGCGACACTTCTTACCAATGATGATCCAAAACCGTCACTATCTCAGCTGTTTGATATATGTATAGCATGCTTTTTTGTGAGTTCTTGTTTGGGATAACTTGAAGCACTAGACTTTTGATATTGAGACTGATCACCTTGATATCAATTTTTTGGTGTAGACAGAAATCCTACATGGCTACTCACGGACGAGGTCGAGCATATTCACGTGAGAGTAGGAACGAGCAACCGGCGGACAACCATGCTAAATTCATTGTAGCGATGGCGAATCTAGCCAACACTATGGAGGCGAATGCTACTGCGACTCTGCAAGTTGTGCAGAGGCTAAGTCAACCGGCTAGGAACGGCAACGGAAATGAGAACGACAACGGAAATGTTGACGGAGAAGGGAATGCTCATGCTAACGCTGAAAGGAACGGAGATAACATGGGAGGCATTCCGATGACTTTGGCTACCTTCCTCAAGGTTCATCCGCCAACATTCCAAGGATCAACCAATCCTACTGAAGTGGACCACTGGCTCCAGGCCATGGAGCGTGCTTTACAGGCGCAGCATGTACCTTACAATCAGTATGTGGGGTTTGCCACTTATCAGCTTGCGGGAGAGGCCCAGCCCTAGTGGCAAGCAGAGTGTCGCTTGCTACAGTTACAGAACGCTGATGTTCCATGGGATGTGTTTTGAACGGCCTTTTACAAGAAGTACTTCTCTGAGTCTGCAAGGGAAGCGAAGGAGATGGAGCTAATGCAGCTGAAGCAAGGTTCCATGTATGTGGCTGAGTACACCAATAAGTTCAAAAAGCTTTGTAGGTTTTCTCGGGTGTGTCAGGGTGACCCAGAGACTTTCGAGAGCTGGAGGTGTATTAAGTACCAGAGGGGTTTGAAGGATAGCATTATGACTGTTGTGGCTCCTATAGAGATCCATGTCTTCTCCGACTTGGTGAACAAAGCAAGGGTGGTGGAAGAATATGCCAAGACAGTGGCTGCGTCCAAGGACACTCATGGAGGAGGCAGTAGCAAAGGGCATGGCAGGTTTTACCATTCGAGGGGTCAAAACTTTAAGAGAAGAGGATATGCGCATCAAGGTCTATGAGGCTTCAGAAAGAATGCTCACGATCAGTTTCAGTGTGGCAAGGGGAGAGGAAGTCAGAGTGGTTGCTTCAACTGTGGCTTGCCTGGTCATATTGCAAGGGATTGCACTCAGGGGAAGAACCCGAATGGGGGGTCAGAGTCAGCACCAGGGGCGAGTCTTTGCTGTGAATGCCAAGGATGCTTCCAACGCGGATCCGTTAATGAGATGTATTTGTTTATTTGGTGATAAGACTTTAATTGCATTATATGATATTGGAGCATCGCATTCGTTTATCTCGTTTGCTAAAGTTGAGGAGTTAGGCTTGAATATGTCAGAGTTACCTTTTGATCTGCATGTACATACTCCGCATCAAACAGTTATGACTAGGTGAGGTTGTAGACAAGTAGGTTTCAAGCTTGAGGGTAGAGACTTTGTGCATGATTTGATCTGTTTACCTATGGTTGGGTTGGAGATGATTTTGGGGTTTGATTGGTTGTCAAAAAATCGAGTTTTGTTGGATTGCATTGAACAGACAATTTGATTTATACCGGAAGGAGAGAGTGGAGCAGTGATAACTGCGGGATATTACCTGAAAACTGTTATGGTGCACTGTAGTGAGGAAAAGTGTCAGGGTTACATCTTGTTAACTGCTAATGCTTCGGGTGATACCCAAGGATTAGATCAGATCCTGGTAGTTAGAGATTGTCCGGAGGTATCTCCGGAAGATATCCCTGAGTTCCCACCTCAAAGAGAGATTGAGTTTGCGATTGAATTGGTGCTGGGAGCTGGACCAGTGTCGGTTGTACCGTATAGGATGGCTCCAAAAGAGCTGACCGAGTTGAAGGTTCAGTTGGAGGAGCTTCTGAATAAGAGGTTCATTCGACCGAGTGTGTCGCCTTGGGGATCGCCAGTTTTATTGGTAAAGAAGAAGGATGGAGGAATGCGATTATGTGTGGATTACCGTCAGTTGAATAAAGTGATGGTGAAGAACAAATACCCACTGCCAAGAATAGATGACTTGATGGATCAACTGCAAGGAGCTGGAGTGTTTTCCAAGATTGATTTGAGATCTGGTTACTGATGAGCGGATAATTTATACGCTTTTTGGCATTGTTTTTAGTATGTTTTTAGTATGTTTTAGTTAGTTTTTATTATATTTTTTATTAGTATTTATTTAAAATTCACTTTTCTGGACTTTACTATGAGTTTGTGTATTTTTCTTTTATTTCAGGTATTTTCTGGCTGAAATTGAGGGACCTGAGCAAAAATCTGATTCAGAGGCTGAAAAAGAACTGCAGATGCTGTTGGATTCTGACCTCCCTGCACTCGAAGTAGATTTTCTAGAGCTACAGAAGCCCAATTGGTGCGCTCTTAATTGCGTTGGAAAGTAGACATCCTGGTCTTTCCAGAAATATATAATAGTTCATACTTTACCCGAGATTTGATGGCCCAAACCGGCATTCCAAATCAGCTCAAGACTGCCCGGCGTTAAACGCCGGAACTGGCACAGAAGTGGGAGTTAAACGCCCAAACTGGCACAAAAGCTGGCGTTTAACTCCAAGAAAAGTCTCTACACATAGAAGCTTCAATGCTCAGCCCAAGCACACACCAAGTGGGCCCGAAAGTGGATTTTTACGTCATTTACTCATATTTGTAAACCCTAAGCTACTAGTTCTCTATAAATAGGACCTTTTGCTATTGTATTTTTATCTTTGGACGTCTAGTTCTTAGATCATCTTGGTTCTTCTGGTTCCCTCTCTGGGGCCGAAGCCAATGATCACTATTATCACTTATGTATTTTCAATGGTGGAGTTTCTACACACTATAGATTAAGGTGTCGAGCTCTACTGTACCTCGAGTATTAATGCAATTACTATTGTTCTTCTATTCAAATCAGCTTATTCTTGTTCTACGATATCACTTGTTCCTCAACTTGATGAATGTGATGATCCGTGACACTCATCATCATTCTCACCTATGAACGTGTGCCTGACAACCACCTCTGTTCTACCTTAGATTGAGTGGATATCTCTTGGATTCCTTAATCAGAATCTTCGTGGTATAAGCTAGAATTGATGGCGGCATTCTTGAGAATCCGGAAGGTCTAAACCTTGTCTGTGGTATTATGAGTAGGATTCAAGGATTGAATGACTGTGACGAGCTTCAAACTCAAGATTGTGGGGCATTAGTGACAGACGCAAAAGAATCACTAGATTCTATTCCGACATGATCGAGAATCGACAGACGAATAGCCGTGCTGTGACAGAGCGCGTTGAACATTTTCATTGAGAGGATGGGACTGTAGCCATTGACAACGGTGATGCCCAACATACAGCTTGCAATGGAAAGGAGTAAGAAGGATTGGATGAAGACAGTAGGAAAGCAGAGAGAC
>NC_029781.3:47295900-47297708 GCF_000817695.3 Arachis duranensis
ATGTTTTCATCATCACCAAAGCTGATTGATTTTCATCAATTTAGCTCTTGAATGTAATGTCCTACTGAAGCTTGGCTAGCCATGTCTAATTCTTTTTAGACTAAAGCTTTAGACTAACATTGCATGATTCCTGGAATTCTTATTAAAAATTTTGATATCTTTATTTTCTTTTCCATATAATTTTCGAAAAATCACAAAAATATTTTATAAAATCATAAAAATCAAAAATATTTTATGTTTCTTGTTTGAGTCTAGTGTCTAATTTTTAAGTTTGGTGTCCATTGCATGTTTTTAGTCTTCTAATTTTTTAAAATTACATGCATTATGTTCTTCATTGATCTTCAAGTTGTTCTTGATGATTTCCTTGCTCTGATCTTTAAATTCTCTTGTCTTGAGTGTTTTGTTGTTTCTTATATGCATTCTCAATTTGTTAGTGTCAGTAGTATACAAACTTCTAAGTTTGGTGTCTCGCATGCATTGTTTAGTTGATTTTAGTTGCATTTTGATTAATTCTCATCATAAAAAATTCAAAAAAAATTTTAATTTGTGTCTTTTCAAGTCAATAATACAGAGAATTGAAGATTCAAAACATACAGCAGAGGAATTACATAGAAAAAGCTGGGCATTCAAAACGCCCAGTGAAGAAGGAAAACTGGCGTTTAACGCCCAAAAGGGTAGCATTTTGGGCGTTAAACGCCAGAATGGATACCATTCTGGGCGTTTAACGCCAGGATGGCATAAGAGGGAAGATTTTGTTTTTAATTCAAATTTTTTTTCCAAGTTTTCATAATTTTTCAAAATCAAATCTTTTTCAAACCATATCTTTTCAATCATATATTTTCAAAATCAATTTCTTTCCATTTTCAAAAATACTTGCTAACAATTAATGATTTCATTTCAAGTATGTTGCCTTGTCTGTTGAGAAAGGTTTAATGTTTGAATCATATCTTTTCTTGTTAGCCAAGTCATTAATTTAAAAAAAAAATCAAATCTTTTTAAATTGCTTTTCAATCATATCTTTTTAATCACATCTTTTTCAAAATAGTTTTCAATCATATCTTTTTTATTTCTGTTCATACCCTGACCGGGGTCCTCCAACTCGGCAAATCCGCAAGAGGTCCGACCTTGTCCTAAAACTCACACCTAAAGGTCGGACCTCGGACAAAGAGCAAGGAAGGCCCATCAAAAGGAACGCAGCCCAAACCTAAAGGCCGAAAAGGCCTGGGAAAGGCGGTTCCACAAAGATAGAGATAAAACTCCCAAAGATAAGATAAGATAAGAATATCTTATCCAGGGAAGATCACTGCCAAACTACTATAAATACACTGGAGCACCCAGGTCGGACAGCCCTCTATCACCACGTACTCCAGGAGGAAACAAACAGAATCGCCCAAAAACATCACCCCCAAACAAAGATCCACAAAATTCCGAAAGAGAGAAGAGCTCGGAAATTCTAGAAGCAGTCCGGGCACAACAAGACCGACTAAAACAACTCGAAGAGGACATAAAGAAGCAGAAAGAAATTGAACAAGATCTGAAAAGGGAGACTCGAAAGCGCAGAGAATTAGAAGAAAAACTGCGAAAAATAGAGGCCAACCTGAAAGACCAGACGGAACGCGGCACCACCACCGAAGGCAACCATGATCCCTTCACGCAAGAGATCATGAAGGAGAAGGTACCGCGAAACTTCAAACCGCCCGATATGGATCTCTACGACGGCACCACCGATCCAAGTCATCACCTCAGCAACTTCAGAAGCAGAATGTACCTAGTCGACGCCTCCGACGCGACTCGGTGCAAAGCCTTCC
>NC_029781.3:47298559-47299453 GCF_000817695.3 Arachis duranensis
AAAACTAGCACGGCGATGCTACAACGAAAGCCTGAGCCTAAAAGGGAAGGAGGTCAACACAATAGAACTCGGACGAGTTCAATCCCGAGAAGATCTCCGGCCACAGCCGGAGGGAGAAACCGAAAAAGTCCAGATTGGGAACACACCTGAAAAAACAACAAGCATAGGAGCAAAACTCGAAACGGGCCTAAAAGAGGAACTCATAACCCTCTTAAGGGAGAATTTCGACCTCTTCGCCTGGAAAGCCTCCGACATGCCAGGCATAAGCCCCGACCTGATGTGCCATAAGCTATCGGTTTACCCGGGATCCCGGCCTGTCCAGCAAAGACGCCGGAAGCTCGAACCCGAGCGCATGCAAGCAATAGAAGAACAAGTGCAAGCACTACTAGATGCAGGGTTCATTAGGGAAGTAAAATACCCCCTATGGCTCGCAAACGTGGTCCTAGTGAAAAAGCCCAACGGAAAATGGAGGATGTGCGTCGATTACACAGACCTCAACAAAGCTTGCCCCAAAGACCCATATCCATTACCAAACATCGACGCATTAGTAGACGCAGCCTCAGGCTATAGATATCTCTCCTTCATGGACGCATACTCAGGATACAATCAAATCCCGATGTACGGACCCGACCAAGAAAAGACCTCGTTCATAACCCCAAGGGCAAACTACTGCTACGTAGTAATGCCCTTCGGGCTAAAGAACGCAGGAGCAACCTACCAGAGGCTAATGAACAAAGTGTTCTCAAAGCACATCGGATTACAGCCATACCTCGACGACATGCTAGTAAAGACACAAGAAGACAAAAACTTGTTGACCGACCTTACCAGTATCTTCGGTACCCTCAGAAAACACAACATGAGACTTAACCCGACAAAGTGCACCTTCGCCGCAGA
>NC_029781.3:47299494-47300273 GCF_000817695.3 Arachis duranensis
AAAAATTCTTAGGCTTCATGCTGACTCAAAGGGGCATCGAAGCAAACCCGGACAAATGCCAAGCGATACTCAATATGAAGAGCCCGACGTGTGTCAAAGAAGTACAACAACTGAATGGAAGGCTAGCCGCCCTATCAAGATTCTTGGCGGGATCAGCGATAAGGTCACTACCTCTCTACTCACTCCTAAAGAAATGAAAACCCTTCTCATGGACCCCGGAGTGCGAAAAGGCCTTTCAAGACTTCAAGGAATTCCTCGGGCAGCCACCAATCCTAACCCGACCTCTAAAGGGAGAAGAACTCGTACTATACCTCTCGGTTGGAAATCGAGCAATCGCTTCAGCGTTAATACGAGAAAATGACCAAGGACAACACCCCATATACTTTGTAAGCAAGGCACTACAAGGGGCCGAATTAAACAATCAGAAGATAGAAAAATTCGCCTACGCCCTAGTGTTCACAGCTCGGAGGCTCCGTCCCTACATTCAAGCCCACACCATCAAAGTCCGGAGAAACCAACCCATGAAACACATCCTCTAAAAAACAGACCTGGCAGGACGAATACTGCAATGGGCGGTGGAACTGTCCGAATTCGACCTCCACTACGAAACCCGGACTGCCATAAAATCCCAGTATCTAGCCGACTTCATCGCAGAATACACTGAGACCCCTGGAACCCCACTCTCGTGGAACCTGTATGTCGACGGGTCCTCAAACAAAACAGGAAGCGGAGCCGGGGTTATACTCGAAAGCGACCAAGGAACGCGGATAGAACTATCC
>NC_029781.3:47300613-47301653 GCF_000817695.3 Arachis duranensis
ACCCGGAGGCAACAACAGAAGTCTCCTCCAGGAAACCTTACAATCTCCCTCCGTGCTAAGAGAGGAAGAAGCGCTAAACATATCCAACCAACAACAAGGATGGATGACCCCCATACTCAACTTCCTGAAATCGGGAACTCTCCCCGCCGAAAGGAAGGAAGCTAGAAGACTCACGAAAGACGCCCAGAATTATACACTAATTCACGACATATTATACAGAAGAGGATTCTCAACAGCAATTCACCTCAGTTGAGCACCCACAAGCCAATGGACAAGCAGAGGCTGCAAATAAAGTCATCTTGGGAGGGTTAAAACGAAGACTCCAAGAGGCCAAAGGGGCATGGGCCGAGGAGCTCCCCCAGGTGCTATGGGCATATCGGACAACCCCACACTCTACAACGGGAGAATCCCCATTCCGACTAGCTTACGGGATGGAGGCAATGATTCCTATCGAAATAGATGAAGGGTCGCCCAGAGTCATCTTCTACAACGAAGGAGGCAACCCACAGGCACAAAGGGAAGAACTCGACCTCCTCCCCGAGGTCCGAGAAAGAGCCCGGATCCGAGAAGAAGCCTTAAAACGGCGAACGGCCCTCAGATACAATCAGAAAGTAATAAAGCGAAGCTTCTCAATTCACGACCTGATTCTAATCCGAAATGACATCGGAACACAAAAGTCGGGAGAAGGAAAGCTAGCTGCAAATTGGAAAGGACGCTACAAGGTAACAAAAGTCTTAGGAACAGGCTATTACAAAGTATCCGACCTAGAAGGCAATGAGTTGCCCAGGGCCTGGCACGCCTGTAATCTAAGACGATACTACAGCTAGTATAACCCGAGGTGTACTCTTTTTTCCTACAAGGGTTTTTTAATGAGACACCCAGTCAAGAAAGGCACCCGACCTAGCCAAGGGTAAACACTCTGTAAATATTCTTTCTTTTTTAATACTAATCAAATTTTTCTCTTTTCTTTCTCCTTCTTCTTCCTCATGATGAAACAAATCCTGAAAAGTACCCCGCCAAGGCGCATTAATTTATGCTCG
>NC_029781.3:47302995-47305815 GCF_000817695.3 Arachis duranensis
GGAGAAGATCGGGCAGAAGCCTCCCCAGCCTCGATATTTTGAGCAGCCACGAACTTCTTTGTCCGGCGAAGGTACTTCATGGAATCCGCCTGAGAAGACATCTCTGCAAAAATAAAAGAAAAGGATCACCAAAACAGAAATTCCACCAAAACAAAACAAGCAAAGCCAAAATACCAAAAGGATAATCTCGGAGGGTCAGGAACTACCTAACTCGGAACGGAGAAGGCTTGGATCCCCCAATATTTTCTTCGTGTCCAAGTGAGGTGCCCGACCCCATAAACTGCTTACCACACCCACAAAAGCCTGCTCCACCTCATCTAGACTCTCAAGGGTATACTTAGTAGACACTACTTTCTCCTGCCAACAAAGAGGAATAGAAGGCTCCCCACTCTCATCTAAAAAGAAGGGTCGGACATCTCCAGTAGCCCGGACCTTGAAATAAAAGTTCTTAAAATCATGAAAGGACTCATCATACAGGGTACAAAACTTTCTTCCCTGGTTAGCCCTAAAAGAGACACGCCCAGGAATTTGGATGGAGCTGCGTAGGAGCAAGATTACAAGACCATAACACCTCGGACTCCAGATCGGTAAAAGGAAGTCGGACGCCCAGCTTAGAGAAAAAACAATCATAAGCATAAAAGAAAAGCTTCTCGGAACTATCTAGGGGCGGGAAGCACACTCTCTCCTCGGAATCCGGGGCCACTAGTTCGTAATCCCTCTCAGACTCCCTATTTTCACATATGCTACAATGCCTACGGAACCTAACTAAGTACTCAGAATCTACCACGGTAGGGACTCTTAGAGGAAGAGGGTCTACCCAATCAAGACCACACGGAATTTTAGTCGACATCGCTTGAAGAACCTTTCGAGACATAAAATTCTTACCTACAAAGAAGAATACAACAGCAAGCAAAAAATCACATAAAGAAGACAAACACGAAAACCCATTCAGCAAAAACAAGAAACAAAGACCTCACAAAGAAGTGGGGCAACACAGAAACACCAGGGAACAAAAAAGAGCCCCCCCATATAAAGACAACAGTAATGGCGGCTTCTCTTTTGGGGCAACCCAGGCATAAAGAAAAAGAAATAGACAAGGGCCACACAAAGAGCAGAAGCATATGATCGCAAGAAAAGAGAAACACGGAAGCAAACCTGGAAGAAGAAGCGAAGGCAAAGAGCTCCGAAGCAAGTAGAACGAAACGGCGACACAAAGGAAACCCCGGAAAAACACACAAAAAAAGATTCTGGAAAGAAAAACAAAGGGAAAGAAGAAGCGGCATTTGTAAAAGCATAAGAAGAACAAACGCAGAAAGAAGGAAAGGAGCAATAAATAAAGCCTTCACAGAGCCCGAACGGAAATCGAGGAAAAACGGTAAAATGCAATAAATGCAGGAACGGCCATTTTGAATTTTGAAAAACAGACTACTATGCCCGAGCACGACCTCCCAAAAAGGACGAACTCGGGCAGGGGCACTGTTCATACCCTGACCGGGGTCCTCCAACTCGGCAAATCCGCAAGAGGTCCGACCTTGTCCTAAAACTCACACCTAAAGGTCGGACCTCGGACAAAGAGCAAGGAAGGCCCATCAAAAGGAACGCAGCCCAAACCTAAAGGCCGAAAAGGCCTGGGAAAGGCGGTTCCACAAAGATAGAGATAAAACTCCCAAAGATAAGATAAGATAAGAATATCTTATCCAGGGAAGATCACTGCCAAACTACTATAAATACACTGGAGCACCCAGGTATGGCATTCATTCAAAAATCTACACATATCTGCTTGGACCCATGCTAACTTAAGCATCGGAGTGTCATTGCAGGTACAACCACCAACCATTCTGCATATCTAGCTCGGGACACCGAATCTCCACCTCGGGCCTCTCAGGGCGACCGAGCTACACGTTTCAGGCAAATCCTCGGAACAATTTCTAATTTCAAAATCTTTTTCAAAAATCACTTAATTTCTTTCCCACTCTTAGTTTTCGAAAATCATCAATCAATTTTCAAAATTTTTTAAAAATCTTTTAATTTATTTTCAAAAATTCTTCCCCTCTTCTCACATCCTTCTATTTATGGACTAACACTCCTCCTCAATGCACAATTCGAAATCTATCCCTCTTGATAAGTTCGAATTCTTTTACCCCCTCCTTCTATTCTTCTTTTCCTCTAACACCTTAAGGAATCTCTATACTGTGACATAGAGGATTCCATATTTTCTTGTTCTCTTCTCTTTCATATGAGCAGGAGCAAAGACAAGAGCATTCTTGTTGAGGCAGACCCTGAACCTGAAAGGACCTTGAAGCGAAAGCTAAGAGAAGCTAAAACACTACTCTATGTAGAGGACTTAACTGAAATCTTCAAACCAGAAGAAGACATAGCAGCCGAAAACAACAACAATGCCAACAATGCAAGGAAGGTGCTTGGTGACTTTACTGCACCTACTCCCGAATTCTATGGGAGAAGCATCTCAATCCCTGCCATTGGAGCAAACAACTTTGAGCTTAAGCCTCAATTAGTTTCTCCAATGCAACAGAATTGCAAGTTCCATGGACTTCCATTGGAAGATCCTCATCAGTTTTTAGCTGAATTCTTGCAAATCTGTGACACTGTCAAGACCAATGGAGTTGACCCTGAGGTCTACAGACTTATGCTATTCCCTTTTGCTGTAAGAAACAGAGCAAGGATATGGTTGGACTCACAACCTAAAGAAAGCCTGAACTCTTGGGAAAAGCTAGTTAATGCCTTCTTGGCAAAGTTCTTTCCACCTCAAAAATTGAGTAAGCTTAGAGTGGAAGTCCAAACCTTCAGACAGAAGGAAGG
>NC_029781.3:47305936-47306299 GCF_000817695.3 Arachis duranensis
CATCATAGGTATTTTCTATGATGGTCTGTCTGAACTGTCCAAGATGTCTTTAGATAGCTCTGCTGGAGGATCTCTTCATTTGAAGAAGACGCCTACAGAAGCTCAAGAACTCATTAAAATGGTTGTAAATAACCAATTCATGTACACTTCTAAAAGGAATCCTGTGAACAATGGGACGAATCAGAAGAAAGGGGTTCTTGAGATTGATACTCTGAATGCCATATTGGCTCAGAACAAAATATTGACTCAGCAAGTCAATATGATTTCTCAAAGTCTGTCTGAAATGTAAGCTGCACCAGGCAGTACTAAGGACGCTTCATCTGAAGAAGAAGCTTATGATCCTGAGAACCCATCAATGGAAGA
>NC_029781.3:47306422-47310856 GCF_000817695.3 Arachis duranensis
AGAAGAGAATCCAAAAGGAGAGTGCAAGGCCATCAACATGGCCGAATTTGGAGAGGAGGAAGAGGCAGTGATCGGCACTAAGGAAGACCTCAATGGACGTTCACTGGCCTCCAATGAGTTCCCTAATGGGGAACCATAGGAATCTAAGGCTCACACTGAGACCATAGAGATTCCTTTGGATTTACTTCTGCCATTCATGAGCTCTAATGAGTATTCTTTCTCTGAAGAGGACGAAGATGTCACTAAAGAGCAAGTTGCTAAGTACCTTGGAGCAATCATGAAGCTAAATGACAAGTTATTTGGTAATGAGACTTGGGAGGATGAACCCCCTTTGCTCACCAAAGAACTGGATGACTTGACTAGGCAGAGATTACCTCAAAAGATACAAGACCCTGCGAAGTTCTCAATACCTTGTACCATAGGCACCATGACCTTTAAGAAGGCTCTGTGTGACTTAGGGTCAAGTATAAACCTCAGGCCTCTCTCTGTAATGGAGAAGCTAAGGATCTTTGAGGTACAAGCTGCAAGAATCTCACTAGAGATGGCAGACAATTCAAGAAAACAAGCTCATGGACTTGTAGAGGATGTTCTGGTAAAGATTGAAGACCATTACACCCCTGCTGATTTCATAGTCCTAGAGACTGGTAAGTGCAAAGATGAATCCATCATCCTTGGCAGACCCTTCCTAGCCACAACAAAAGCTGTGATTGATGTTGACAGAGGAGAATTGATCATTCAAGTGAATGAAGAATCCCTTGTGTTTAAGGCTCAAGGATATCCCTCTGTAACCATGGAGAGGAAGTATGAAGAGTTTCTCTCAAAACAGAGTCAAACAGAGCCCCCACAGTCAAACTATAAGTTTGGTGTTGGAAGGCCACAACCAAATTCTATGTTTGGTATTGAACCCCCACATTCAAACTCTAAGTTTGGTGTTAGGAGATTCCAACATTGCTCTGAACATCTGTGAGGCTCCATGAGAGCCCACTGTCAAGCTACTGACATTAAAGAAGCGCTTGTTGGGAGGCAACACAATGTTATATTTATCTATTTTCCTTTTGTTATTTTATGTTTTCTGTAGATTGATGATCATGTGAAGTCACAAAATCAATTGAAAAAGCAAAAATACAATGAAAAATAGAAAGAAAAATAGCACACCCTGGAGGAAAACTTGCTGGCGTTTAAACGCCAGTGAAGACAGCAAAATGGGCGTTTAACGCCCAGTCTGGTGCCATTCTGGGCGTTTAACGCCAGAAAGGGGCACCAGACTGGCGTTTAACACCAAGAATGGGCAAGAAGCTGGTGTTAAATGCCAGAAAAGGGCAGCAGCCCGGCGTTTAACGCCAGGATTGGCAGAAAGGGCATTTTTGCACGCCACTTGGTGCAGGGATGAGTTATCCTTGACACCTCAGGATCTGTGGACCCCACAGGATCCCCACTTACCCCACCATTCTCTCTTGTCTTCACCCACTCACCAATCACCTCAATACCTCTTCCCCAAAAACCACCTCACCATTCAAATTCAAACCACCTTCCCTCCCAAACCCACCCATAATGGCCGAACCCTACCCCTCTCTCCACCCCTATATAAACCTTTCTTCACTCCTTCATTTTCACACAACCTAAAACACCACTTCTCCCCCTTGGTCGAACCACAAAGCCCCCTCCATCTCCTCAATTTTCTTCTTCTTCTACTCCCTTCTTTCTTCTTTTGCTCGAGGACGAGCAACCCTTCTAAGTTTGGTGTGGTAAAAGCGTTGCTTTTTGTTTTTTCATAACCATTTATGGCACCCAAGGCCGGAGAAACCTCTAGAAAGAGGAAAGGAAAGGCAAAAGCTTCCACCTCCGAGTCATGGGAGATGGAGAGATTCATCTCAAGGGTGCATTAAGACTACTTCTATAAAGTTGTAGCCATGAAGAAGGTGATCCCCGAGGTCCCTTTCAAACTCAAAAAGAGTGTATATCCGGAGATCCAACATGAGATCCGAAGAAGAGGTTAGGAAGTTCTTACCAACCCCATTCAACAAGTCGGAATCTTAATGGTTCAAGAGTTCTATGCCAATGCATGGATCACCAAGAACCATGATCAAAGTGTGAACCCAGACCCAAAGAATTGGCTTACAATGGTTTGGGAGAAATGCTTAGATTTAGTCCGGAAAATATAAGGTTGGTATTCAACTTGCCCATGATGCAAGGAGATGAACACCCCTACACTAGAAGGGTCAACTTTGATCAATAGGTTGGACCAAGTCCTCATAGACATTTGTGAAGAGGGCGCTCAATGGAAGAGAGATTCAAGAGGGAAGCCGGTTCAACTGAGAAGGGATGACCTCAAGCCCGTGGCTAGGGGATGATTGGAGTTTATCCAACACTCAATCATTTCCACTAGCAACCGGTCCGAATTACTATAGATTGGGCTATCATGATTCATAGCATCATGATTGGAGAAGAAATAGAAGTTCATGAGGTTATAGCTCAAGAACTTTATAAGGTGGCAGACAAGTCCTCTACCTTGGCAAGGTTAGCCTTCCCTCATCTCATTTGTCACCTCTGTAATTTAGTTGGAATTAACATAGAGGGAGACATCCTCATTGATGAAGACAAGCCCATCACTAAGAAGAGGATGGAGCAAACAAGAGATCCCACTCATGGACATGAGGAAATTCCTCATCATGAAATCCCTGAGATGCCTTAAGGGATGCACTTTCCTCTACAAAACTATTGGGAGCAAATCAATACCTCCCTAGGAGAATTGAGTTCCAACATGGGACAACTAAGGGTGGAGCACCAAGAACATTCCATCCTCCTCCATGAAATTAAAGAAGATCAAAGAATCATGAGAGAGGAGAAACAAAGACAAGGAAGAGACATTGAGGAGCTCAAGCACTCCATAAGATCTTCAAGAGGAAGAACAAACCGCCATCACTAAGGTGGACCCATTCTTTAATCTCCTTATTCTTTATTTTCCTGTTTTTCAAATTTTTATGCTTATGTTTATCTATGTTTGTGTCTTATGATCATTAGTGTCTTAGTGTCTATGCCTTGAAGTTATGAATGTCCTATGAATCCATCACATTTCTTAAATGAAAACTGTTTTTATTACAAAAGAACAAGAAGTGCATGATTTTGAATTCATCCTTAAAACTAGCTTAATTATTTTGATGTGGTGACAATACTCTTTGTTTTCTGAATGTATGCTTGAACAATGCATATGTCTTTTGAATTTTTTGTTCATGAATGTTAAAATTGTTGGCTCTAGAAAGAATGATGAAAAGGGAGACATGTTACTGAGGATATGAAAAATCATAAAAATGATTCTTGAAGCAAGAAAAAGCAGTGAATTCAAAAAAAAAAGTGAGCAAGCAGAAAAAGCCAATAGCCCTTTAAACCAAAAGGCAAAGGTAATAAAAAGGATCCAAGGCATTGAGCATCAGTGGATAGGAGGGCCCACAGGAATAACATCCTGGCCTAAGCGGCTGAACCAAGCTGTCCCTAACCATGTGCTTGTGGCGTGAAGGTGTCAAGTGAAAACTTGAGACTGAGCAGTTATGTGTGATTAAGAACCCTGGACACCTCTAATTAGGGACTCTAGCAAAGCTGAGTCATAATCTGAAAAGGTTCACCCAGTTATGTGTCTGTGGCATGGATGTATCCGGTGGTAATACTGGAAAACAGAGTGCTTTGGGCCACGGCCAAGACTCATAAAGTAGCTGTGTTCAAGAATCATCATACTTAACTAAGAGAATCAATAACACTATCTGAATTCTGAGTTCCTATAGATGCCAATCATTCTGAACCTCAAAGGATAAAGTGAGATGCCAAAACTGTTCAGAGGCAAAAAGCTACTAGTCCCGCTCATCTAATTGGAGCTAAGTTTCACTGATATTTTGGAGTCTATAGTATATTTTCTTCTTTTTATCCTATTGATTTTCACTTGCTTGGGGACAAGCAACAATTTAAGTTTGGTGTTGTGATGAGCGGATAATTTATACGCTTTTTGGCATTATTTTTAGTATGTTTTAGTTAGTTTTTATTATATTTTTATTAGTTTTTATTTAAAATTCACTTTTCTAGACTTTACTATGAGTTTCTATATTTTTCTACGATTTCAGGTATTTTCTGGCTGAAATTGAGGGACCTGAGCAAAAATCTGATTCAGAGGCTGAAAAAGGATTGCAGATGCTGTTGGATTCTGACCTTCCTGCACTCGAAGTGGATTTTCTGGAGCTACAGAAGCCCAATTGGCGCGATCTCAATTGCGTTGGAAAATAGACATCCTGGGTTTTCCAGCAATTAATAATAGTTCATACTTTGCTCGAGATTTGATGGCCCAAACTGGCGTTCCAAATCAGCTCAAGACTGCCCGGCGTTAAACGCCGAAACTGGCACAGAAGTGGGAGTTAAACGCCCAAACTGGCACAAAAGCTGGCGTTTAAC
>NC_029781.3:47310936-47322145 GCF_000817695.3 Arachis duranensis
TGGGCCCGGAAGTGGATTTTTATGTCATTTACTCATTTTTGTAAACCCTAAGCTACTAGTTCTCTATAAATAGGACCTTTTGCTATTGTATTTTTATCTTTTGACGTCTAGTTCTTAGAACATCTTGGTTCTTCTGGTTTCCTCTCTGGGGTCGAAGCCAATGATCACTATTATCACTTATGTATTTTCAACGGTGGAGTTTCTACACACCATAGATTAAGGTGTGGAGCTCTGTTGTACCTCGAGTATTAATGCAATTACTATTGTTCTTCTATTCAAATCAGCTTATTCTTGTTCTAAGATATCACTTGTTCCTTAACTTGATGAATGTGATGATCCGTGACACTCATCATCATTCTCACCTATGAACGTGTGCCTGACAACCACCTCCATTCTACCTTAGATTGAGTGGATATCTCTTGGATTCCTTAATCAGAATCTTTATGGTATAAGCTAGAATTGATGGCGGCATTCTTGAGAATCTGGAAGGTCTAAACCTTGTCTGTGGTATTCTGAGTAGGATTCAAGGATTGAATAACTGTGACGAGTTTCAAGCTCGCGATTGTGGGGCATTAGTGACAGACGCAAAAGAATCATTGGATTCTATTCCGACATGATCAAGAACCGACAGATGAATAGCCGTGCTGTGACAGAGTGCGTTGAACATTTTCACTGAGAGGACGGGACTGTAGCCATTGACAACGGTGATGCCCAACATACAGCTTGCCATGGAAAGGAGTAAGAAGGATTGAATGAAGACAATAGGAAAGCAGAGAGACGAAAGGGACAAAGCATCTCCAAACGCTTATCTGAAATTCTCACCAATGAATTACATAAGTATCTCTATCTTTATTTTATGTTTTATTCATATTTTAATTATCAATCCTGCATAACCATTTGAATCCGCCTGACTGTATTTATAAGATGATCATATCTTGCTTCATACCAACAATCTCCGTGGGATCGACCCTTACTCGCGTAAGGTTTATTACTTGGACGACCCAGTGCACTTGCTGGTTAGTTGTGCGAAGTTGTGATAAAGAGTTGAGATTGCAATTGAGCATACCATGTTAATGGCGCCATTGATGATCACAATTTCGTGCACCAGTTACCATCAGATAAGGGAGAAGGAGGATGACATCCCTAAGACTGCATTTAGAATACGTTATGGATACTACGAGTTTGCGGTGATGTCCTTTGGGTTAATGAATGCACCTGCTCTCATCATGGATTACATGAATAGAGTCTTTTGTCCCTTTCTGGATAAGTTCGTGGTGGTTTTCATAGATGACATCTTAGTTTACTCCAAGACGGAAAAGGAACATGAGGAGCATTTGAGGATTGTGTTGCAAATCCTGAAAGAGCAAAAGTTGTATGCTAAGTTGTCGAAGTGCGAGTTCTGGAAGGAGGAAGTAAAGTTCCTAGGCCACGTAGTGAGCAAAGGAGGAATAGCGGTGGATCCTTCTAAGGTAGAAGCGGTGATGGAATGGGAGACACCGACGACTGTAACGGAAGTTAGGAGTTTCTTGGGGTTAGCCGGATTTTACCGGAGGTTTATCAAAGGATTTTCCCAGATTGCACTATCGATGACAAAGTTGACAAGAAAAGAAGTGGCTTTTGTTTGGATGTCAGAGTGTGAAGAGAGTTTTCAAACTTTGAAGTAGAGATTAACTTCAGCACCTATTTTGATCTTGCCGGAACCGCATGAACCATTTGAAGTGTACTGTGATGCTTCTCTGAAAGGTTTGGGTTACGTGTTGATGCAACACCAGAACATAGTGGCTTACGCATCGCGTCAGCTGAGACCACATGAGGTGAATTATCCAACTCATGACTTGGAATTAGCAGCGATTATGTTTGCATTGAAGATTTGGAGACACCATTTGTACGGAGTAAGGTTTAGCGTCTTTTCTGATCATAAGATTCTCAAGTACATCTTTGATCAGAAAGAGCTAAATATGCGTCAGAGGAGGTGGATGGAGTTACTTAAGGATTATGATTTTGAACTGAGTTATCATCATGGAAGGGCAAACGTGGTAGCAGATGCATTAAGTAAAAAATTCTTAACAATAGCTTGGATGAGAATTAAGGAAGAGGAGCTGATGGAGAAGTTTGTGGGTCTTAAGTTGGATATGGATGAAGTTGCTGGAAGAGCTTGCCTGAATCAGTTACAGATCTCAAGTGACTTTAAATCTGATATAAAGGCTCATCAAAACGATGACATGTTACCAAAGGTGTTGCCAGCTATCAAACAAGGGAAGCAATGGAGGATATCATGGGATCAAGATAGATTGTGGAGATTCAAGGGAAGAGTCATTGTGCCAGATGTGGGGACGTTGCGGCAAGATATCTTGAGAGAAGCGCACAAGAGTGGATTTTCTATTCACCCTGAAAGTACTAAGATGTACCATGATCTGAAGACTATGTTCTGGTGGCCCGGTATGAAGAAGGATGTGGTAGAACATGTCTCAAAGTGCCTTACGTGTTAGAAGGTGAAGATAGAACATCAGAAACCATCGGGAATGCATCAACCACTTGAAATTCCTCAGTGGAAGTGGGAAGGAATTTCAATGGATTTTGTGACCGATTTATTGAGGACTAGGTCGGGATTTGATGCGATTTGGGTGATACTAGATCGTTTAACCAAATCTGCTCATTTTCTACTTATTCGAGTAAAATGTTCTATGGAAGAGTTAGCAAGGTTGTATAAAAAGGAGATAGTAAGGTTGCATGGTGTGCCGTCGAGCATAGTGTCAGACCATGATCCCCGATTCACTTCAAGATTTTGGGGAGCTTTCTAAAGGGCATTCGGTACAAAACTATGTCTTAGTAGGGTGTATCATTCACAAACAGACGGACAGTGGGAAATGACTATTCAGACATTGGAAGATATGCTGAGAGCGTGTGTTTTGGATCAACCCCGGGAGCTGGGACCGCTACATGCCATTGGTGGAGTTTGCATACAACAATAGCTTTCATGCGAGCATTGGGATAGCTCCGTATGAGGCCTTGTATAGACAGAAGTGCTAGTCTCCACTTTGTTGGTATGAATCAGGCAAAGCAAGTGTATTGGGTCCAGATGTGGTAATAGAGACTATGAAGAAGATTAAGAAGATACGAGAAAGGATTTTGACTGCTCAGAGTCAACAGAAGAGTTATGCGGACCAGAGAATTGGAATCTGAGATGCGAAAGGATTAACCTGAACTTTTCTCAAGTAATTCAAATTTTAAGGGCAAAATTTCTTATTTGGTGGGTAGAATGTAAGAACCGCATATAATCGAACCGGTTAGTTAAGTGGTTATATTGCCCAATTTTGATTATAAAAAGTTAGAGTGAGAATTTGAGGTTTTAAACATCATTTTTGGAGTCAGTGGGTCTTTCCGAGTCAGAAAATGTGTTTTCTGTGAAAAACCATGAAAAATCACGAATCGGCAGTTGAACCAGTTGAACCGGTTCAAGTCTGCCTGGTGCTGCGCAAGAAAAAGTAGAAACAATCAAAAACCTTAGAAAAAGAGTAGAAATGAAAAACCGGGCGTTAATTTTAAAGGTTTGACCCGAAGTTAGGCCAAACGGGCTAAAAATGCTAACGAGTTGAACCGAGCCCAAGTTGGGCCCAAGTCCAACATATATAAAGGTTCATTTAATGAACCCTAACCTCATAAACACACATACACTTCAGAAATGGAGAAAGGGAGGAGAGGAGGAAGAAAAAACCCTAATCACCTCAATCTTCTCAAGCTCATATCTTGAGCTATAAAGCTCTGATTTGTGTGCCATCAGCGGCTAAGCATTCCTTGCGAAGAGCTCTACAAAACCCATTAAAGAAACTCTAGAGGTAAGCTCGAAATCCTCCCAGTTATTCTCTCCAAAATTTCAGGTACCTAGGGTTTTTGATTAAGTGAATTTTTGTGATTCTTGATGTTTAGGTTCACCCTAATCCTTGCTTAGCTTTGGGTTTTGCCATCCAAATCTGTTGGAAAAGGTAAAAGGCTTTGATCTCTTGTGAACTTTTGATTTATGTTGAGCCCTAGGTTGATTTTGTGGTGATTTATACGTATATAGCTTGATTATTATGAGTTTGGGGCTTGTTGATACTTGTTGGAGCTACATTGGTGGTTGGATTTCGGTTGAAAGCTCATTTGGTTCATATTGGGAATCGGCCAAGGTATGGTTTCGATTTTCTTTATGTAGTATATAATATTCATGGACACTTACGCTAGTGACCCATAAGATAGAATTGGATTTGAATGGTTGATGAATGGTTGAATGATATTGTATGATGATGTTTGATGAAATGATAATTTTTAGTTTGATATTGATGATTAATAGTGGTATAATGAGGATAAATGATTTGGGAAGTTGAGGAGTGAATTATGTTGATAAGTGTGATATTAGTGTTGATTGATTGGTAATGTAGTTGAAAAATTGTTAATGAAGTTTGATATATGAGATATACTGATAGTGATGATGTGGACAAGGAAAAATGAAGGAAAAATGTGGTAAGTTTGGTGTAATATGATATAGAGGGTTAATTTTGATGAAAAGTGGAGTTTGGAATGGTTTTGCAAAGCAATTGTAAAAATTGTGATTTTGGGTAAAAGTGGAATTTTGGTGTATTTTGTCTGATCATAACTTTTGCCTCAATTTTCAAAATTGGTTGAAATCTATTTAGATTTAAAGATCTTTAAAATTCCTTTAAATCAGTGTAAAGTTTGGGGAATTTGAAATTTTTTAGAGGAAGTTATGATCATACAAAGTTGGTGTTGAAAATCAGAAAATTCTGCAAAGTTACGAAATTCTGAGTTTTCTGTTATGTGCGCACGCACATTCTGCGTAAATGGCGACCTGTGCGTCCGCACACGCAGAGGCAGACAATCTGCCTGCAGCGCTGGCACAGCTTGTGCGCGTGCACACCAATGGGAAAATTGCAACATGTTCGTACGCATAGACCTGTGCGCACGCACACGTTATGGAGGCCAATCTGTTGGGGGCGCTGGCACAGGTTGTGCAAGTGAACAGACCTTTTTATGTATGTGCGTACGCACACTTTTAAAAATTTCTTGGGCGTGTGCACGCACACCCCTGTGCAGACGCACACACCTTCTTTCTCAAATTTAGTTTTGTTTTCAACTATTTCTCCTTCCTGACGAGGTTGTAAGCTTCTACAACACCTTTTTAATACTTGTGGACATATTTTTGGGTGCTCAAGCATGGAAAATGGTTTAAGGGTTTTAAACACTATTATTTCGAAAAGTTAGCAAACGGAGTACTAGGTTTCTGTTGTATTGGGGAAGGTTTGATGATGTGTGATAGATGGTTGATGAATGAAATGCAAAATCAAGGAACTGGGATGTGAATGAACAGTGGTTGAAAACGAGTCTAGGACTGTGAATGAAGTGATGGATCCATCTTGTACTAAATATGTTTTGAAAACCAATGTACCACTTTTTCATTGAGATTATGAGACGTTATGTGCCCGGAAGGGGCCGAGGTTGGATCCCGCCTGTCGAGGTAGCGGCGGCGGCGTAAGGGCGGTGGTTCATCCTGCTTGGGCTTAGATGTGAGGTCGGAGGCAATAGATCCCGCTCGCATCCCTTTGGTTCATCAGAGCGTGCAGGCGCGAAATCCTGAATAGTGATCCGAGCACTATATCTCGGGAGTTCCCACACCATGAATCTGAAGGGCAACATCTCCATGGAGATGTGTCGGGTTGGCAGGTGAACCGACAATGTGATATCACAGCCAATAGGGCAGACATTCATTATGTGCATTTTCTACCTATTTGTATGCTTTTCCGACTTGATGTTATTTTCTCTATTTGTTTAACATGTCTAATTGCTACTTGTATTAGTTGCTGTATATGCCTCTACTTGTGTTTTACTTGTGTTGTATATACTTGTGCTTTTACTGGGGCTGAGGAGGTTCGAAAAGCGGTGGCGATGGGATCGCTTGGCAGATCGATTGGTGAAGGCTGTGGGACAGCGGTGTTTGATTAGAATAGAAATCCCCTAAGATAGAATACCCCTATATGGTACTACGGCTTAAGTTGAGTTAAGGAATTACTTTTATACTGATTTGGTTTAGAATACTTTAAGTCTGAATTCTTGTGATGGATATGGAGTCTAGGATTGCCTTTGGCATCCCGGGGTCTTATATCCTACATCACTGGGAACTGTTATCATACTGAGAACCTTCAGTTCTCATACCATATTTCTGTTGTATTTTTCAGATGCAAGTTGCAACCCACCTCGGTGAGTTGTCTGGTTGGTAACAGGAGCGGAGGATCTGGATATCTTTTGGAGTCATTTGAGTTATTATATATATATATATATATGTCTCTCACTTTTGTAATTTGTTTCGCCTAGAGGCTTGTGTTTGAGAGAACAAAACTTGTATAAGCTGTTTTACTGTCTGGTTTCATATATGGTTTGTATCCGGCTAGCCGGCTTAAACTCCGCGAGTCGTGGCTAGCTTCTTATGATATTATGCTATATTATATTATGATGTTTTGTTATTCTACACTTGTTTTCTTATGCTCTAAGTCAGTAGCTTCGTTAGTACGCTTTGCACTTTTGAAATCCTGTTTTTGAGCTATATTCTTCATCGGGCTTCTAGCTATTATTAATTCCTTTTATATAATATATGTAAAAGCTTAGACTTGTCGTAACCTTTGATTAATCTTTGCTTTACGACGCGAGGTAAGGCTTAGGCTAATTAGGGTGTTACAATTTACCTTTACTTTACGGCATAAGGTAAGACTTAGGGTAATTAGGGTGTTACATATTCGAATCAATAAGAGAAGTAAATTATTTTTAAAAAATTTTAAAACAAATTTATAAGTCATTAAGAAAAATATATTTAATAAGTCTTTTGTAAAAATTTTGTGATAGACTTAAAAATCTGTGAAAAATTAATATTTTAATTTAATCTCTAAAATTTTAAAATTTATAAGTCTCCAAACATGATAATGATATATACAACTCATTTTCTGTTAGAGATTTATAGGCTTATTGTTTCAATTCTTCAAAAACTTAATACTTTTTTTTTCACAAACTTATGAATCTATTACAAAAGATTTTTAAAGATTTACATGATATTTTTTCTTTAAAAAATTATAAATTGATCATCACAAACATATTATAAATTTATTTGTCTTATTATTTTTTATTGTTTTCCTTAGACGAATTTTTTGAAAAATTATTTTTTATCTGAATAATTGATATATGATTATCAGTCTCGGTTATATACTCTGCTTTCCTTTTTTTCTCTAAAGAGAAATTCGTGTTATTTAATTTCAATATTTGTCTAAAAATAATATTTGTAATTAATAAAGTAACACAAAAATACATATGTGTGTGTGAATTTTTATTGTACCAAAACTCCAAAAGTGGGATGTTTTGTCGAATTAAACTACTATTCATGACGCTCAATTAAAATTCAAACCATATTAATGAAATCAATTTAAGCAGTGAGTGATTCAAATCAAAACCAAACCAAACCAACAACCGAAGGTAGTTTGATTCTCAAATTCATGAGTTCTTTTTTTTTTTTTTTCAACTTATTAACATATATACATCCAAATGATCCAATATTATTAGTCCTGTCATGTATGTGTTCAACCTCTTTTTTCTTTTTGTTTAAAGGGGAAAAAATTTGTGTATCTGGATATTTTTACAATTAAAATTTCAGTAACTAAATCATTCTAAATTTATTTTCTTTTTCTGCAAATTTTAAAGTATTTATTATCTCAATGGTATTGTTAAGTAATACAATCTCATAAGTAAATATTATATATTTATATATATTGCAAGATTAAAGTATGACATTTAACTTTAAACTACGACCCACACCAAACTAACCTAATTTTGATAAACTTGGTTTTCTTTAAATTTGCTTAGAAAATTTTTAACTAAACCAACCTAATTATTTAGCTTTGATCAATTCAAATTTATTTATTTCATTTTTCCCAAATTAACTCTTCTATTTATATAATGACTCTAGATTTCTCAATTTAATAATTTAACTTTCATACATTATTGTTATAAAATAGCCATTTAAATATAAATTGATACAACCGTTGAAATATTTGACTAAACCATCTATTAGTTTAAAAATCCTACAAATTAAATAGAACCATGTCATGCGTATGGGAATAATATAAAATTAAATTCCCTTATTGTCAATACATCAAGCTAAAGTTTTCTTTTAAATGATTTTCCTGCATACTATATCTCATTTCTAAAGTTGTCGTTCTTGATTTTCTTTTAAATGATTTTCCTACTTACTTATATCTCACTTAAATTATGTTTAATATGCTGTTTTTTGTGCTGTTTTATGATATTTATTTTTTGATGGGCTTAACAGCACATTTTTTTTTGTTAACATTTTTAGAAGATTTCATTACTCGTGGCTATTATTGTTCCAACTCTTATTTATACAACTTACTCTATGAAGTTTTGTCTTAGTTTTTTCTTATGTTCCTTAAGGTTTTTTGACAAAGGTAAATAGATTTGGCTTAGAATTTTGTTTCGCTTGTGTTGTTTACATTTTTAAATTGTATTTGATGTCATTTGATTTATGAAGTTAAACAAGATATAATGTACTTTAGAAAAGGATGTCATTTGTAAGGCTCAAAACTTTTAAAAAATCTTATTATGAATTAATTTCAATTTATTTATTCGTTAAAGACTTTAATTTTAAAAATTATTTTATTAAAACTAATTAAATTAAATTTTGATAATTGAATTAAATTTTTTTATCTAAATTTATAATTATTGAATAATTTTTATATTTAAATTATAAAGTTTAGTAATTGTAAATAATAAGAATTTTATATGATTTAACGGCCCAACCCAGCTAAGCGTGTCAACCAACCCAGCCCAAGGGTTTACCGACCCGACTGGGTGAGTCACCATGACCCGCCCGTCAGGCGACCCGGCCACGCACCCTCCTTGCCAGCTGCGTGACAGCTGTGGAGAAAGAACCTTCCTGGAAAGAGGCCTTTCCCTGGGGGACCACCTTACTAACAGGATATATAAGGGGAGGGTCATACTCCTCTCCCAAGGTACGTCACTAACAACACTATACACTTTTCCCGCCTGCACACCTGGCTGACTTGAGCGTCGGAGTGTCTTTGCAGGTGACACCCCCCTGCACGAATAACCCAGGAAGTCGGCCGCTCCAGCCTCTCTCTCCACGACCCGGAACCAGGTGGAACCCCATTCAAGGGATCCCATCCCAAACCATCCGGTACCCAACCAACCGAACATTGGCGCCGTCTATGGGGACCGCCTAAATGGACTTCATATTGGGTCCTATAGAGCCTAGCGGTGGGGCCGAACCCAGGGGGCAGCCTCCGTGGCTTCCTCCCGGGAGCGCACGAGGTCCCCTCTGCGACGATCCGAGCCGTCTTCATGATCCCAAGAGAGACGCCCCTTTGCGGGAATAGGCAGCGATAGTGATAGAATAATGCAGGAACTGCGTCATAGGGTGCAGAACCTAGAACGCCAATTGGCAGATCAGGAACACCGTCAACAAACTCTCAAACTAAACTATTCCAGATCTCTCGAGAGATGTGGAAGAACTCCTCAGAGAAGTTGCTCCCGGTGCACACCCAGCCTACGATCTGAATCTGAAAGTATCCGGGAGCACCGGAAACAGCCAAGAAGACGGCGTGATCCTGTGATATACACCCGGCCTGAAGGGAGACCACCGAGCGAGATCGGGAGGACGGTGGTGAAAGGCCGAAGAGAACGCGACGACCCGTGATGATGGGCGCAACCCCGTTTCATCATTCCATCCTCGGGTCCCGCTACCAAAGCACTTTGACAAGCCAACGGACATGAGGTACGATGGTACCCAAGACCCACAGAAGCATCTAACGGCCATTGAGTCCAGAATGAACTTGGAGGGAGTAGGTGACGAGGTGAGGTGTTGCGCTTTCCCGGTCACTCTGGTAGGACCTGTAATACGGTGGTTTAACAGCCTCCCACAGAGTTCTGTTGCCAAATTTTCGGACATTAGCCGCGCTTTCTTGGCCCAATTCACCACCCGCATTGCAAAGGCAAAACACCCGATCAACCTACTTTGGGTGACACAAAGGTACAGCGAGCCGACCAGGAAATACCAGGACAGGTTTAACGACGAATGTTTGGAGATTGACGGCCTAACCGATTCGATGCCAGCCTGTGTTTGACGAATAGACTTCTGAATGAGGATTTTAGGAAGTATCTCACCACAAAGCCGGTGTGGACGATGCAAGAAATCAAAAACGTGGCTAGGGAATATATCAATGATGAAGAAGTCAGTCAAGTAGTGGCAGCCAACAAGCGGCAGCCTGCTGGTGGACGAAATTGTGATCACTACAACTTCGCACAACTAACCAGCAAGTGTACTGGGTCGTCCAAGTAATAAACCTTACGCGAGTAAGGGTCGATCCCACAGAGATTGTTGGTATGAAGCAAGCTATGGTCACCTTGTAAATCTTAGTCAGGCAAACTCAAATGGGTATGGTGATAAACGAATAAAACATAAAGATAAAGATAAAGATACTTATGTAATTCATTGGTAGGAATTTCAGATAAGCGTATGAAGATGCTTGTCCCTTCCGTCTCTCTACTTTCCTAATGTCTTCATCCAATCCTTCCTACTCCTTTCCATGGCAAGCTTAAGCAAGGGTTTCACTGTTGTCAGTGGCTACCTCCCATCCTCTCAGTGGAAATGTTCAACGCACCCTGTCACAGCACGGCTATCCATCTGTCGGTTCTAGATCAGGCCGGAATAGAATCCAGTGATTCTTTTGCATCTGTCACTAACGCCCCGCCCTCAGGAGTTTGAAGCACGTCACAGTCATTCAATCATTGAATCCTACTCAGAATACCACAGACAAGGTTAGACCTTCCGGATTCTCTTGAATGCCGCCATCAGTTCTAGCCTATACCACGAAGATTCCGGTTAAAGAATCCAAGAGATATTCACCCAGTCGAAGGTAGAACGGAGGTGGTTGTCAGTCACACGTTCATAGGTGAGAATGATGATGAGTGTCACAGATCATCACATTCATCAAGTTGAAGAACAAGTGATATCTTAGAACAAAAACAAGCGGAATTGAATAGAAGAACAATAGTAATTACATTAATACTCGAGGTACAGCAGAGCTCCACACCTAATCTATGGTGTGTAGAACCTCCACCGTTGAAAATACATAAG
>NC_029781.3:47322645-47322994 GCF_000817695.3 Arachis duranensis
TACAATAGTAAAAGGTCCTACTTATAGAGAACTAGTAGCCTAGGGTTTACAGAGATGAGTAAATGACATAAAAATCCACTTCTGGGCCCACTTGGTGTGTGCTTAGGCTGAGCATTGAAGCATTTTCGTGTAGAGACTCTTCTTGGAGTTAAACGCCAGCTTTTGTGCCAGTTTGGGCGTTTAACTCCCATTTTGGTGCCAGTTCCGGCGTTTAACGCTGGGATTTCTAAGGGTGACTTTGTACACCGGTTTGGGCCATCAAATCTTTGGCAAAGTATAGACTATCATATATTGCTGGAAAGCCCAGGATGTCTACTTTCCAACGCCGTTGAGAGCGCGCCAATTGGGC
>NC_029781.3:47325617-47325883 GCF_000817695.3 Arachis duranensis
CCAGCTTCTTGCCCTTTTCTGGCGTTTAACGCCAGTCTGGTGCCCCTTTCTGGCGTTAAACGCCCAGAATGGTGCCAGGCTGGGCGTTAAACGCCCAACAGCTAGCCTTACTGACGCTTAAACGCCAGCACGCTCTCCTCCAGGGTGTGCTGTTTTTCTTTCTGCTTTTCATTCTGTTTTTGCTTTTTTTTCATTGATTTTGTGACTTCTCATGATCATCAACCTACAAAAAAATATAAAATAACAAAAGAAAATAGATAAAATAT
>NC_029781.3:47327000-47327479 GCF_000817695.3 Arachis duranensis
CTTTTTGAGCCTCAGATTCCCATGGTTCCTCATTGGGGAACTCATTGGAGGCCAGTGGACGTCCATTGAGGTCTTCCTCAGTGGCGTTCACAGCTTCTCCTTCCTCCCAAAATTCGGCCATGTTGATGGCCTTGTACTCTCCTTTTGGATTTTCTTCTGTATTGCTTGGGAGAGCACTAGGAGGGAGTTCAGTAATTCTCTTGCTCAGCTGACCCACTTGTGCCTCCAAGTTTCTAATGGAGGACCTTGTTTCAGTCATGAAATTTTGAGTGGTTTTGATTAGATCAGGGACCATGGTTGCTAAGTCAGAGTGGCTCTGCTTAGGATTCTCTATCTGTTGCTGAGAAGATGATAGAAAAGGCTTGCCATTGCTAAACCTGTTTCTTCCACCATTATTGTTATTGAAACCTTGTTGAGGTTTCTGTTGATCCTTCCATGAAAGATTTGGATGATTCCTCCATGAAGGATTATAGGTGTTT
>NC_029781.3:47327543-47327811 GCF_000817695.3 Arachis duranensis
CTAGTCCCATTGTTCACAGGATTTCTTTCAGAAGTGTACATGAATTGGTTATTTGCAACCATTTCAATCAGCTCTTGAGCTTCTATAGGCGTCTTCTTCAGATGAAGAGAGCCTCCACCAGAGCTATCCAAAGACATTTTGGATAGTTCAGAGAGACCATCATAGAAAATACCTATGATGCTCCATCCAGAAAGCATATCAGAAGGACACTTTCTGATTAATTGTTTGTATCTTTCCCAAGCTTCATAGAGGGATTCTCCTTCCTTCT
>NC_029781.3:47328149-47328392 GCF_000817695.3 Arachis duranensis
TAAACTCAAAGTTGTTTGCTCCAATGGCAGGGATAGAGATGCTTCTCCCATAGAAGTCGGGAGTAGTTGCAGTAAAGTCACCCAGCACCTTCCTTGCATTGTTGGCATTGTTGTTGTTTTCGGCTGCCATGGGTTCTTCTTCTTTGAAGATTTCTGTTAGGCCCTCTACAGAGAGTTGTGCTTTGGCTTCTCTTAGCTTTCTCTTCAAGGTCCTTTCAGGTTCAGGATCAGCCTCAACAAGAA
>NC_029781.3:47328573-47328822 GCF_000817695.3 Arachis duranensis
GAGATGGAGTTCGAATTTTGCATTAAGGAATAATGTTAGTCCATAAATAGAAGGATGTGAGAAGAAGGGAAGTAATTTTCGAAAATTGAGTGAAAGATTTTGAAAATATTTTTGAAAAACACTAATTGATTTTCGAAAATGAAAGTGGAAAAGAAATCAAGTGATTTTTGAAAAAGATTTTGAAATTAGAAATCAAAAAGATTTGATTGAAAACTATTTTGAAAAAGATGTGGTTAAGAAGATATGATT
>NC_029781.3:47330303-47330400 GCF_000817695.3 Arachis duranensis
CATCTGTTGGTTCTCGATCATGCCGGAATAGAATCCAGTGATTCTTTTGCGTCTGTCACTAACGCCCCGCCCTCAGGAGTTTGAAGCACGTCACAGT
>NC_029781.3:47330669-47330913 GCF_000817695.3 Arachis duranensis
ATTGATAGGTGAGAATGATGATGAGTGTCACGGATCATCACATTCATCAAGTTGAAGAACAAGTGATATCTTAGAACAAGAACAAGCGGAATTGAATAGAAGAACAATAGTAATTGCATTAATACTCGAGGTACAGTAGAGCTCCACACCTTAATCTATGGTATGTAGAAACTCCACCGTTGAAAATACATAAGAACAAGGTCTAGGCATGGCCGTGAGGCCAGCCTCCCAATGATCTAAGAAC
>NC_029781.3:47330987-47353095 GCF_000817695.3 Arachis duranensis
GTTTGGGCCATCAAATATTGGGCAAAGTATGGACTATCATATATTGCTGGAAAGCCCAGGATGTCTACTTTCAAAAGCCGTTGAGAGCGCGCCAATTGGGCTTCTGTAGCTCCAGAAAATCTACTTCGAGTGCAGGGAAGTCAGAATCCAACAGCATCTGCAGTCCTTTTTAGTCTCTGAATCAGATTTTTGCTCAGGCCCCTCAATTTCAGCCAGAAAATACCTGAAATCACAGAAAAACACACAAACTCATAGTAAAGTCCAGAAAAGTGAATTTTAACTAAAAACTAATAAAAATATACTAAAAACTAACTAGATCATACTAAAAACATACTAAAAACAATGCCAAAAAGCGTACAAATTATCCGCTCATCACCTGCCTACAATTAACCTCGGCAGCACAATGGCAGGGAAAGGCTGAAGGAGCATTCCAGAGATGGCGGGCCAACCAAGGCATTCAAGCCATTTTCCTGAGTCTGGAAATTCACCAACTACACCCCCCTCGCCATCCCTATTGTGGAAGTCTATGAATAGATACCTAAGAAGGGAATTCTTTCGAAGCCTCGACCTCTAAAGGACAGAACCGGGGGGAACAAGAACCTCTATTGTGATTATCACAAGGGCTATGAACACAAAACACAGGATTTTTTTGACCTAAAAGACGTGCTAGAGCAAGCAATTCGAGATGGAAAGCAAGCCGAATTCTCCCACCTCATTAGGGAGCTGAGGAGACGAGATCGCGACAGCAAAGGGGAGGACAAGAGTTGCACGGTGAAGCGACGTTAAGATCCAGAGGACAACGAGCACGGCCTTACCATAGTAAACGTGGTAATAGGAAGAGACGCGGCTCCAAGGTCGAGGTCGGTGCAAGAGAAGGATGCCAAAGTTCTGGCAGTCTCTTCATCCCCCGCGCGAAGCTCCAAGAGGGTTCCGTCCATATCATTCGGTCCAGAGGACCAATGGTTTGATGAGGTCGCAGAAAACCCCCATGGTCATCACGGCCAGAGTGGGAACCGGTCTGATCAAGCGGATCCTCGTAAACACCAGCGCCGACTCAAACATCATGTTTCGCAACGTGTTCGATGCTTTGGGTCTCCGGGATGCCGATCTAAGGACTCACAAGCACAATGTAGTAGGGCTAGGCGACCACTTTATCAAGCCTGACGGGATAATCTCCCTACCGATCTCCGTAGGACTAGGACAGGGGAGAAAGTCGGTAATGGCAGAGTTCATGGTTCTGCAAGATCTACGGCCTACAACGTCATCCTGGGAAGAAAGACTACTAATGAATTCGAGGCAGTGATCAGTACAAAGATGTTGATAATGAAGTTTATTGCTGAGGACGGATCTGTGGGATCCATAAAGGGAGACTTGGAAACAGCAGTCGCCTGCGACAATGCTAGTCTCTCCTTAAGAAAGAAATCCAAATAGGCATCGGGAGTGTTCCTCGCCGACCTGGATGCTAGGGTCGATGACAAGCCTAGACCCGAGCCGGAAGGAAACTTAGAAAGGTTTAAGGTTGGTGACTCAGAGGAGAAGTTCACCTTCATGAACAGAAACCTCCCACACAACCTGAAGGAACCTCTAATGGAAATGATCAGGGCTAATGGCGACCTATTTGCCCGGACGCCAGCCGACATGCCAGGGATAGACCCCCAGCTCATGTCGCATCACTTGGCCGTCAAGGCGGAAGCCAAGCCAGTAGCTCAGAGGAGAAGGAAAATGTCACAAGAAAGGGCAGAGGAGGTGGCGAGGCAGACGGCCAGCCTTCTTGAAGCGGGATTTATCCGAGAACTCGATTACTCGACTTGGCTGTCGAACATAGTTCTAGTTAGAAAGCACAATGGGAAATGGAAGACGTGCGTGGATTATTCCGATCTTAACAAAGCATGTCCCAAGGACTCCTACCCCCTCCCCAACATAGATGCGCTCGTTGATGCGGCGGCTGGATATCGGTATCTAAGCTTCATGGATGCTTATTCTGACTACAACCAGATACCGATGCACCGGCCAGACAAAGAGAAAATGGTGTTCATAATGCCAGGGGAAATATACTGCTACAAGGTAATGCCGTTTAGGCTGAAGAATGCTGGGGCCACATACCAAAGGTTGATGAACAAGATATTCGGTGACCTTATAAGCAAAATGGTGGAAGTATATGTAGATGATATCCTAGTACAGGCCACCCAACCTGAAGACCTCATAAGCGATCTAAAAAATGTGTTCGCTTCCCTTCGGCAACACGGCATGAGGCTCAATTCGCTTAAGTGTGCCTTTGCCATGAAAGCAAGAAAATTCTTGAGGTTTTTGATAACCCAGAGAGGGGTGGAGGCCAACTCGAAAAAGTGTGAAGCAATACTCCAAATGAAGAGCCCAGGATGCATGAAAGACATTCAGAGGTTGGCAGGAAGGCTCACCGCACTGTCCCATTTCCTCAGGGCATCGGCTACTAGAGCCCTACCATTTTTCAACTTGATGAGGAAGGGGATAGTGTTTGAATGGACCCCGGGTGTGAGGAGGCGTTTAAGCATTTCAAGGAAGTAGTTGCAACACCACCTATCCTCGGGAAGCCCAAGGATGGGGAACCACTATACCTGTACTTGGCCATAATTGATGAAGCGATGGTGGCGGTCTTTGTGCGAGAAGAAGGAAAGATCCAACAACCAATCTACTTTTTGAGCAAAGCACTGCAAGGAGCAGAACTAAGGTACAGAAAATTAGAGAAGCTAGCACTCGCGCTCCTAACCTCTTTCCGTAGATTACGACAGTACTTCCAATGTCATTAAGTGGTCATGAGGACAGATCAGGGAATCCGACAGGTGCTCCAGAAACCTGACTTAGTGGGAAGAATGATGACTTGGGCTATCGAGCTATCTCAATACGACTTGCAATATGAACCCAGGCATGCGATCAAAGCACAGGCCATGGCCGACTTCTTGGTGGAAGTAACGGGAGACCCAACCGAGCCACCGAACATAAGGTGGAAGCCCCACGTAGACGGAGCTTCCAACCAGACGTCCGACGGAGATGGGATAATGTTCGAAAGCCTGACTGGAGTCGTTTATGAATAATCGATCAAGTTCAAGTTCCCCGTGTCAAACAATCAAGTAGAGTACGAGGCCCTTTTGGGCGGCTTTGTCCTGCCCAAGTAGGTCGGAGCCATAAGGTTAGAAATATGTAGTGATTCACAAGTCGTGACCTCTCAGATCAATGGAACATATCAGGCCAGAGACTCGTTACTACAAAGATATCTGGAGAAGGTTAGAGAGTTAACCCAGCAATTTGAGGAGGTCTCGGTGCAGCACATCCCGAGAGAGAGAAACACGCGAGCAGATCTTCTGTCAAAGCTAGCAAGCACCAAACCAGGAGCGGGGAACTGATCTCTCATTCAAGGTCTGAGAAAAGAACCAGCGGTCACCCTCCACTTAACAAAGGTGGATCCCTCTTGGATGGACCCGATCACCGACTTCTTGGAAAGTGGCAAGCTTCCTGGCGACAAGAATTCGACCAAAGCATTGAGAAGGGAGGTGGCCAAATACACAATCATACAAGGTCAGTTGTTTAAGAAGGGACCCAACCAACCCTTGCTAAAATGCCTGCATCCAGACCAAATGGATTATGTGCTCAGAGAGGTCCATGAGGGGTGTTGTGGTTACCACATCGGGGCCAAAGCCCAAGCAAGGATGCACATCGGGGCCAAAGCCCTAGCAAGGAAGCTCATCAGAGCTGGTTATTACTGGTCATCGATGATGAAGGACTCCAAAGAATTCGTGAGGAAATGCGTCAAGTGCCAGGAGAACGCCAATTTTCACAAGGCGCTAACAACCGAGCTAAATCTATTGACGTCTTCCTGACCTTTTGCACATTGGGTAGTCGACTTCCTAGGACCCTTCCCGGTAGGTCCGGAGCAAGTCAAGTTCCTTATAGTTACTATCGACTATTATACCAAGTAGATAGAGGCCGAGCCACTAGCCAGTATATTCTTATCCAGTTGTCAGAAGTTTATGTGGAGACAGGTAGTAACTCGATTCGGCATCCCAGAAGTCGTTATCTCTGATAACGGGATGTAGTTCACCAATAAGAAGTTTGGAGAGTTCCTTGCATACTTGGGCATAAAGCAAAAGTTCTCATATGTGGAACACCCCTGACGAATGGCCAAGTTAAGGCCGCGAATAAGGTCATCCTGCTAGGCCTCAAAAAGCTGCTTGATAAGAAGAAGGGAGCATGGGCTGACGAGCTCGCCTCAGTCCTCTGGTCCTACTGCACAACCCAGCAATCGTCTACTGAGGAGACCCCATTTTGCCTAACATACGGGGTGGATACTATGATACCTGTAGAAGTCGGCGAACCGAGCCCACGGTTACTCTTGGGAGGAGTGGAAGAAGCTGTGGAAAAAGACCTAGTAGACGAGGCAAGAGAGATGGTCCATTTGTCGGAAGCAGCGCTGAAGTAAAGAATGGCCTTGCGCTACAACATCAAAGTACTTAGGAGAGATTTGAGCAAAATGACCTGGTCTTGCGGTGCAACGACCTCGGACTGCCGACTCAAGGAGAAGGTAAGCTGGCATCGAACTGGGAAGGCCCGTACAGGATAAAGGAAGTAATCGGCAGAGGCACCTACAAGTTGGAAAGACTCGACGGCAAGAAAGTCCCGAGAACATGGAATGCGAGGAACCTAAGAAGATTTTATTCTGACCAAATGCGCTGAATAGGCGACCTGCCAGGTTCTATAAGACCCGGGTTTTGCTTTATCATTAAATAATTCACTTTTGTGAAATACTTATCATTTCCATAGATCTGATCAACTACTGATTAATGTTCACTTATGATTAAATTTACCTTTTCCCCTTTTTACATCCCATGTCAATAAATTTCTTATGATATGTGGTAAATGGGGCGACGATATGATAACCCGGGACTGATCACACCGGGAACCAACCAAACTAACACTATAACAAACGGCTATAGCAGTAATAAAGCCATGACTTGGCTTCGTCAAATTACCAGCGCTACAGGTCGACAAGCCAATACCAACAAAATGGTAACCAAATAGAACAAAAATGCACTACTATGTAAGAGGGGAAGAACACTAACCATAAGCTGACCAAGCGACTACTAAAGTAGTTTAAAGTTACAAGATTCAACATGCACGACAACAAAGTTGCGAAATTTATACAAGAGTACAGAGATCACTTCTTTGGCATATCAATAATCTTGCCATCCTTAATGGTCTTAAAGACCCCGATCGCCGATGTGTCGAAGTCTGGAGCCACGAGCTTCACTTGGGCTTTAAGAGCCTCTTCAGTCATCAATATGACATTTTTCTCCTACTTCACGGTCTCCCTGTACTTCTTCTTAAATTTAGCAGCCTTAGTTCAGAAGTCTTCAATTTCTCCTTGGCGACTCTGTCCTTCTCCTCGACAGCTTTAAGCTTCTCATCTATGCTGGACAGCTGCTCCCGAAGTGATTCAACTTCCACCTTAAATTTATTATTGGCTTAAACAGAAGACTCAAGCTTCCTCTGAACAGACTGCGCCCCTGCCAGGGCAAACTCTGCCTTCCCCGCTATGGCCGCCCCGCGAAGAAGAGTTCGGTACATCCACCTTGCTTGCGAAGTAAGGTCCCCACCATGGAAGAAGTCCTCCATGCCAGGAAGCAGTTGGGCGTCAATAAAGTTCCCGACATCAAAGTTTCTCTCCATCACAGTGAGGGCTCCTTCAGGGCTAGAGGACGACCTCTTCCTCTTCGGGTTATTTACAACCACCACTTCATCGTCCTCAAATTGTGGTTGAGAGGTCGAGCCCTCGTCGGTACCGACCACCTCAGCTTGGGTAGGAGAGGCATGCATCTCGATAGTGTTATGGGGCGTCACCTTGGCAGCAAAGGAGGAAGGCACCGCCTGGGCCTCAACATATTTGGGGGGAACCTCCTGGTTCTCATTGGTCGGTTCTTCGTCACTATCTCTAGCCAAAAAGGTGTTGTATAAAGCGTCAAGTCTTGTCACTTCGGCCTACATTCCCACTATAACAAAACAATGAAACCTGTTATGTTGTGAGGTCGGCATAGCAAATTAAAGCAATAGTAACAAAAAAGTGAAGATAAAGCCACTCACAAATATAATTCCTAGTGACTTCCCGATCACCCATGAGGAGGTGGGGGTTAACGTCATTTTTTGAAAAGAAAGCTAACAACACGTCGACAATACTCTTATTTTGGGGGTACAACCTTTTGTAGGTCACCTTAGTGAAGGCGTTAGACCCTGCCCCGAAACTCTAATAGGTCGGGATGTGCCTTTCCCCCTCCAATATCAGCCAGAAGGGATGCCGACCTTTAGCGGGACGAACCTTGAAGTACTTGTCCTTGAATCCATGATATGAATCCTCGAACAAACCAAATATCCGCCGACCTTGAGCAGATTGGAACGACATAAATCCTTTTAGATAACCCATTATGAATATTAAATGCCCAGTGCAAAGAACAATGGGACACAGGGCTATCCCTAACGACGAAAAGGCATACACACGCAAAGGGTGCATCCTTACCACGAGCAACCAAACATTAGACAGCAACCTGCTTGGAGAAGCGGAACGCGCCACCAGCGGCGCTCACGACCACAACTGGCGCATTGGGGGCACTGTTGCAGCCCAGCACAGCTAGGCATGTCAACTAACCCGGCCCAAGGGTTTACCGACCTGACTAGGTCAGTTACCGTGACCCGCCCGTCAGGTGACCCGGCCACGCACCCTCCTTGCCAGCTACGTGATAGCTGTGGAGAAGGAATCTTCCTGGAAAGAGGCCTTCCCCTGAGGGGCCCACTTTACTGACAAGAAATATAAGGGGAGGGTCCTACCCCTCCCCCAAGGTACGTTACTAACAACACTATACACTTTTCCCGCCTGCACACTTGGCTGACTTGAGCGTCGGAGTGTCTTTGCAGGTGATACCCTCCTGCACGAAGAACCCAGGAAGTCAGCCGCTCTAGCCTCTCTCTCCATGACCCAGAACCAGGTGGAACCCCTTTTAAGGGATCCAATCCCGAACCGTCCGGTACCCGACCAACCGAACAATTTATTTTAAATAATTGAGATTTGGAGTTTAATACTTTTATTTTTATAAACAAAGAAAATTAACTATATTATCTTATATTTTATATTAGAGTACTTGATTAAAAGCCAATTAGTAAATTGATAAATAATAGTATTCTTAAAGTCATTTTAAGAATTTAATTAGGTTTCAAATTGAAACCCTATTTAAAATTCGCAAAATTAGTAAATAATTAGCCAATAAATTAATTATTAACCCAAAAAATTAGAAAATAAAATTTTATAGTTTAATGAGGTAGAGCTAATTAAAATAAGAATTTTAATATAAATTTTAAATAACTTGGCCCAAGACTGGGCCGAACAGACTAAACTGGACAAACCGGGCTCTTATTGGACCCAAGGCCGAAACCAATAACTTCTTAATGAAGGCCAACATGCCTTCCTTCCCCCAAATCAAACGAAACACATGCTGAACTCATGAAAGTGGGAAGAAGGGGATGAGATCCAAACCCTTGGCTTGACTTCAAATCAAGATAACTTCTCACTCCGAGTTCTGATCACCGCATTGTTTGCGGCCATGTGATCATCGCGTCGAACTCTATGAATCCATCGTAACAATTTCATAGGTAAGCTTCACTCTCACTCTAGTTTCTCTACCCCTTGAATTTCGAAATTCATGAGTGTATATGCTGAGATTTTGTTGGTTTTGGTACTTTAGGTTTGAATTAGCTTGCGGGAGTCGTTAGGCTTGGTCTGCTTGGTCCGTGTGTAATGACCCAATTTTTAGTATGTCTAGATCATACCAAAAATTGAGCACTACTAACTTGTCTTCCTAGTTACTATCTATTATTTATTATATGAGCCTGATCCATCATTAGAACGTTGTTAATTTGTGGGGTAATTTTTTTTGAAAATATTTGGATTAATAAACAAAATAATTCATAGTCAATTCACAAAGAATAGCAAATAAAATAGTTATAAACAACCATACTTATATACATCTCAAGCAATTAACAATATTTAGTTATATAGCCTTTATTAGAGTATATATTATAGATCTGAGTTAGAACACCCCTAGATATAGCTACATGATAACTATATAGATATATACATATACATACAACATCCCAGGCCCTGACCTGTTCAACAAGTCCCTAAACTGTTGCCCAGCCTAACTTAGACTCTATGCTCACCTAATCCCTCTAAACTACTAAAGCAAGGGAAAGTATGATCTAGGTCTTCAAAACTCGGGTCAAGTCAAATGCCATCAAAAGGTGGAACATCTTCTCCTACACCTCTGCACGATTATACGTCGTCATAGAGCATCTCTCTAGTACTTCATTGAGTGGCCACATAACAGAAACATCGTGCGGAGGACTTAAGCTAAAGTTCGTAGATAATCAAGGTGTAGATGTCGGTTGGTCTCACGGTATATATCTATAAACAGAAAACGAATCTCACTCTAGACTCAAAAGACTACCCAGAGCAGAACCCTTTTGCAGAACGATCATCAATGGACTATGGAAGGATACTTTTGCTTTCATCTGAAGGGGAAAGGAAGAGAGAAGGGTAAGAACTGGGGAGTCCTTCGTAGGGCCAGGGTTATCAGTTAAGTTCATTAATTTTGTATTGTTTAGTAGATAAATAGCAGAATACAGAGAAGCAGTAAACAGAAGAAATAGATAAATAGAAAAAATAGAGAAAACAAAAAGCAAAACACAAACAAAAGAATACAAGAAAATCAAACATAGACACAGAGAATAGAATACAAAGAAAGCATACATTCATACAACAATCATAACAGAGAAAATGCACAACCAAGTATGATGCATGTCTGTCCTATGCAGGCCATGAGCTCATGTGTCAGTTTGCACCCTACATCCCGACATTACCTAGGAACTAGTCTTAGATATGGCTTCCCATTGTGTCCTTCGTGCATACGTGTCGGTGGTTAAGAATACCATTCCTTCGTGACTACTGGAAGTCGGCGCAAAGCTCAAACCCATAATATACGCACAAGGGGAAATAGTGATCCTCAGTTCGTGGGCATCCTCGAGATCAACACAAACAAAATAGCGATCCTCGGTTCGTGAGTTTTCCCCGAGATCAACATACAACAATACACTGATCCTCAGTTCGTGGGGTATCCCTGAGATCAAAACACAAACAGTTCGTAGGTTATTTCCGTAATCAATGATTATCAATTTGTGGGCTTTTCCCGTATATAAAACAAATAACAATTCGTAGGTTTTCCCCAAGACCAATGATCATTCAGTTCGTGGGTGGTAACACGAATCTCCACACCTTCATACTGTAATACCAGCAAGTGCACTGGGTCGTCCAAGTAATACCTGAGCAAGTCAAGGTCGATCCCACGAGGATTGTGGTTTGAAGCAACTATAGTTATCCTGCAGGTCTTAGTCAGGCAGATTAGAAGGAATTGACGTGTTTTAATATTGTATAAATTACTTTTTATATCAAATAGAGTCAGTAACATGAATAGAAAAAAAGAGTAATTAGAACTCAGAAATTGTGTAAACTATGAAAAGTGAATAGTTGAAGATTGGAGTTGCTTAGCCTTTCTAAATTAATTCTGGTATCACTGCCTTCTTTGCTTATGAATGATGTCCTTCTATGGTAGGTTGTATGTGATCAACGCTATTGCCGGTGGTCGTTGATCTCCTCTGGTCCAGATCAAATGCCATTGCCCATGGTCATTCAATCTGACGGAGGGTGAAGCTCTAGCAGTCATTCTCTTGGTGATCTTACACAAAACACCACAGATAAGGTTGAATCTTCTGGATCATAGAATGCTGCTTCTATGGATTCTAGCCTATACCATGGAGACCCTAATCTCCCCGAAAATTGACTGAACTGGTGTCTCAAGAAGTCCCCAACGAAGTCGTGGATTAGCCGTCTGAGAGATGTATAAACATAGCTATTGGCTCGTGCTTTCCGGCCATGTATTCACACGAACCCAAGTAGACGCATGTTAGGCACATTCAAATTTTTATGCTTATGTTTATCTATGTTTGTGTCTTATGATCATTAGTGTCTTAGTGTCTATGCCTTAAAGTTATGAAAGTCCTATGAATCCATCACCTTTCTTAAATGAAAACTGTTTTTATTACAAAAGAACAAGAAGTACATGATTTCGAATTCATCCTTAAAACTAGCTTAATTATTTTGATGTGGTGACAATACTTTTTGTTTTCTGAATGTATGCTTGAACAGTGCATATGTCTTTTGAATTTTTTGTTCATGAATGTTAAAATTGTTGGCTCTTGAAAGAATGATGAAAAGGGAGACATGTTACTGAGGATCTGAAAAATCATAAAAATGATTCTTGAAGCAAGAAAAAGCAGTGAATTCAAAAAAAAAGAGAGCAAGCAGAAAAAGCCAATAGCCCTTTAAACCAAAAGGCAAGGGTAATAAAAAGGATCCAAGGCTTTGAGCATCAGTGGATAGGAGGGCCCACAGGAATAACATCCTGGCCTAAGCGGTTGAACCAAGCTGTCCCTAACCATGTGCTTGTGGCGTGAAGGTGTCAAGTGAAACCTTGAGACTGAGCGGTTAAAGTCATGATCCAAAGCAAAAAGAATGTGCTTAAGAACCTTGGACACCTCTAATTGGGGACTCTAGCAAAGCTGAGTCATAATCTAAAAAGGTTCACCCAGTTATGTGTCTGTGGCATGGATGTATCCGGTGGTAATACTGGAAAACAGAGTGCTTTGGGCCACGGCCAAGACTCATAAAGTAGCTGTGTTCAAGAATCATCATACTTAACTAAGAGAATCAATAACAGTATTTGAATTCTGAGTTCATATAGATGCCAATCATTCTGAACCTCAAAGGATAAAGTGAGATGCCAAAACTGTTCAGAGGCAAAAAGCTACTAGTCCCGCTCATCTAATTGGAGCTAAGTTTCATGATATTTAGGAGTCTATAGTATATTCTCTTCTTTTTATCCTATTGATTTTCAGTTGCTTGGGGACAAGCAACAATTTAAGTTTGGTGTTTTGATGAGCGGATAATTTATACGCTTTTTGGCATTATTTTTAGTATGTTTTTAGTATGTTTTAGTTAGTTTTTATTATATTTTTTATTAGTTTTTATTTAAAATTCACTTTTCTAGACTTTACTATGAGTTTTTGTATTTTTCTGTGATTTCAGGTATTTTCTGGCTGAAATTGAGGGACTTGAGCAAAAATCTGATTCAGAGGCTGAAGAAGGACTGCACATGCTGTTGGATTCTGACCTTCCTGCACTCTAAGTGGATTTTCTGGAGCTACAGAAGCCCCATTGGCGCGATCACAATTGAGTTAGAAAGTAGACATCTTGGGCTTTCCAGCAATATATAATAGTCCATACTTTGCCCGAGATTTGAAGGATTGGATGAAGACAGTAGGAAAGCAAAGAGACGGAAGGGACAAAGCATCTCCATACGCTTATCTGAAATTCTCACCAATGAATTACATAAGTATCTCTATCTTTATTTTATGTTTTATTCATCTTTTAATTATCAATCCTCCATAACCATTTGAATCCGCCTGCCTGATATTTACAAGATGACCATATCTTGCTTCATACCAACAATCTCCGTGGGATCGACCCTTACTCGCGTAAAGTTTATTACTTGGACGACCCAGTGCACTTGCTGGTTAGTTGTGCGAAGTTGTGATAAAGAGTTGAGATTGTAATTGAGCGTACCATGTTGATGGCGCCATTGATGATCACAATTTCGTGCACCAGTTACCATCAGATAAGGGAGAAGGAGGATGACATCCCTAAGACTGCATTTAGAATACGTTATGGATACTACGAGTTTGCGGTGATGTCCTTTGGGTTAATGAATGCACCTGCTCTCGTCATGGATTACATGAATAGAGTCTTTTGTCCCTTTCTGGATAAGTTCGTGGTGGTTTTCATAGATGACATCTTAGTTTACTCCAAGACGGAAAAGGAACATGAGGAGTATTTGAGGATTGTGTTGCAAATCCTGAAAGAGCAAAAGTTGTATGCTAAGTTGTCAAAGTGCGAGTTCTGGAAGGAGGAAGTAAAGTTCCTAGGTCACGTAGTGAGCAAAGGAGGAATAGCAGTGGATCCTTCTAAGGTAGAAGAGGTGATGGAATGGGAGACACCGACGACGGTAACGGAAGTTAGGAGTTTCTTGGGGTTAGCCGGATTTTACCGGAGGTTTATCGAAGGATTTTCCCAGATTGCACTATCGATGACAAAGTTGACAAGAAAAGAAGTGGCTTTTGTTTAGATGTCAGAGTGTGAAGAGAGTTTTCAAACTTTGAAGCAGAGATTAACTTCAGCACCTATTTTGATCTTGCTGGAACCGCATGAACCATTTGAAGTGTACTGTGATGCTTCTCTGAAAGGTTTGGGTTGCGTGTTGATGCAACACCGGAATATAGTGGCTTACGCATCACGTCAGCTGAGACCACATGAGGTGAATTATCTAACTCATGACTTGGAATTAGCGGCGATTATGTTTGCATTGAAGATTTGGAGACACCATTTGTACGGAGTAAGGTTTAGCATCTTTTCTGATCATAAGATTCTCAAGTACATCTTTGATCAGAAAGAGCTAAATATGCGTTAGAGGAGGTGGATGGAGTTGCTTAAGGATTATGATTTTGAACTGAGTTATCATCATGGAAGGGCAAACGTGGTAGCAGATGCATTAAGTAAAAAATCCCTAACAATAGCTTGGATGAGAATTAAGGAAGAGGAGCTGATGGAGAAGTTTGTGGGTCTTAAGCTGGATATGGATGAAGTTGCTGGAAGAGCTTGCCTGAATCAGTTACAGATCTCAAGTGACTTTAAATCTGATATAAAGGCTCATCAAAACGATGACATGTTACCAAAGGTGTTGCTAGCTATAAAACAAGGGAAGCAATGGAGGGTATCATGGGATCAAGACAGATTGTGGAGATTCAAGGGAAGAGTCATTGTGCCGGATGTGGGGACGTTGCGGCAAGATATCTTGAGAGAAGCACACAAGAGTGGATTTTCTATTCACCCTGAAAGTACTAAGATGTACCATGATCTGAAGACTATGTTCTGGTGGCCCGGTATGAAGAAGGATGTGGTAGAACATGTCTCAAAGTGCCTGACGTGTCAGAAGGTGAAGATAGAACATCAGAAACCGTCGGGAATGCATCAACCACTTGAAATTCCTCAGTGGAAGTGGGAAGGAATTTCAATGGATTTTGTGACCAGTTTATTGAGGACTAAGTCGGGATTTGATGCGATTTGGGTGATAGTAGATCGTTTAACCAAATCTGCTCATTTTCTACCTATTCGAGTAAACTGTTCTATGGAAGAGTTAGCAAGGTTGTATATAAAGGAGATAGTAAGGTTGGATGGTGTGCCGTCGAGCATAGTATCGGACCATGATCCCCGATTCACTTCAAGATTTTGGGGAGCTTTCTAAAGGGCTTTCGGTACGAAACTATGTCTTAGTAGGGCGTATCATCCACAAACAAACGGACAGTGGAAAATGACTATTCAGACATTGGAAGATATGCTAAGAGCGTATGTTTTGGATCAACCCCGGGAGCTGGGACCGCTACATGCCATTGGTGGAGTTTGCATACAACAATAGCTTTCATGCGAGCATTGGGATAGCTCCGTATGAGGCCTTGTATAGGCAGAAGTGCCAGTCTCCACTTTGTTGGTATGAATCGGGCAAAGCAAGTGTATTGGGTCCAGATGTGGTAATAGAGACTATGAAGAAGATTAAGAAGATACGAGAAAGGATTTTGACTGCTCAGAGTCGACAGAAGAGTTATGCGGACGAGAGAAGAAAATCGTTAGAGTTTAAAGTGGGAGAGCATGTGTTTCTATGGTTACACGCACAACTGGGATTGGAAGAGCAGTCAAGACCAAAAAGTTGAATCCGAGGTATATAGGACTGTTTGAGATCCTAAGGCGTTTCGTGCTAGTGGCATATCAAGTGGCTTTGCCACCTCACTTATCTAACCTACATAACGTGTTCCACGTGTCATAACTCTGTAAGTACACTTCGGACGCGGCTCATGTGTTGGAGCCTGAAACTGTTGAGCTGAGAGAAAACTTGACTTTCCAAGTGACACTGGTTAGAATTGACGACACCAGTGTAAAGAAGCTGCGAGGAAAAGAAGTTCAGTTGGTCAAAGTTGCTTGGAAGCGAGCAGGAGTTGAACAGCATACTTGAGAATTGGAATCTGAGATGCGAAAGGATTAACCCGAGCTTTTCTCAAGTAATTCAAATTTTAAGGGCAAAATTTCTTATTTGGTGGGGAGAATGTAAGAACCGCATATAATCGAACTGGTTAGTTAAGTGGTTATATTGCCCAATTTTGATTCTAAAAAGTTAGAGTGAGAATTTGAGGTTTTAAACATCATTTTTGGAGTCAGTGGGTCTTTCCGAGTCAGAAAATGTGTTTTCTGTGAAAAACCATGAAAAATCATGAATCGGCAGTTGAACCAGTTGAACTGGTTCAAGTCTGCCCGGTGCTGCGCAAGAAAAAGTAGAAACAGTCAAAAACCTTAGAAAAAGAGTAGAAATGAAAAACCGGGCGTTAATTTTAAAGATTTGACCCGAAGTTAGGCCAAACGGGCTAAAAATGCTAACGAGTTGAACCGAGCCCAAGTTGGGCCCAAGTCCAACATATATAAAGGTTCATTTAATGAACCCTAACCTCATAAACATACATACACTTCATAAATGGAGAAAGGGAGGAGAGGAGGAAGAAAAAACCCTAATCACCTCAATCTTCTCAAGCTCATATCTTGAGCTATAGAGCTCCGATTTGTGTGCCATCAGCGGCTAACCATTCCTTGCGAAGAGCTCTACAAAACCCATTAAAGAAACTCTAGAGGTAAGCTCGAAATCCTCCCAGTTATTCTCTCCAAAATTTCGGGTACCTAGGGTTTTTGATTAAGTGAATTTTTGTGATTCTTGATGTTTAGGTTCACCCTAATCCTTGCTTAGCTTTGGGTTTTGCCATCCAAATCTGTTGGAAAAGGTAAAAGGCTTTGATCTCTTGTAAACGTTTGATTTATGTTGAGCCCTAGGTTGATTTTGTGGTGATTTATACGTATATAGCTTGATTATTATGAGTTTGGGGCTTGTTGATGCTTGTTGGAGCTACATTGGTGGTTGGATTTTGGTTGAAAGCTCATTTGGTTCATATTGGGAATCGGCCAAGGTATGGTTTCGATTTTCTTTATGTAGTATATAATATTCATGGACACTTAGGCATGTGACCCATAAGATAGAATTGGATTTGAATGGTTGATGAATGGTTGAATGATATTGTATCATGATGTTTGATGAAATGATAATTTTGAGTTTGATATTGATGATTAATAGTGGTATAATAAGGATAAATGATTTGGGAAGTTGAGGAGTGAATTATGTTGATAAGTGTGATATTAGTGTTGATTGATTGGTAATGTAGTTGAAAAATTGTTAATGAAGTTTGATATATGAGATATACTAATAGTGATGATGTGGACAAGGAAAAATGAAGGAAAAATGTGGTAAGTTTGGTGCAATATGATATAGAGGGTTAATTTTGATGAAAAGTGGAGTTTGGAATGGTTTTGCAAAGCAATTGTAAAAATTGTGATTTTGGGTAAAAGTGGAATTTTGGTGTATTTTGTCTGATCATAACTTTTGCCTCAATTTTCAAAATTGGGTGAAATCTGTTTAGATTTAAAGATCTTTAAAATTCCTTTAAATCAGTGTAAAGTTTGGGAAATTTGGAATTTTTTAGAGGAAGTTATGATCATACAAAGTTGGTGTTGAAAATCTAAAAATTCTGCAAAGTTACGAAATTCTGAGTTTTCTGTTATGTGCCCACGCACACTCTGTGTAAATGGCGACCTGTGCGTCTGCACACGCAGAGGCAGACAATCTGCCTGCAGCGTTGGCACAGCTTGCGCGCGTGCACACCAATGGGAAAATTGTAACATGTTCGTACGCATAGACCTGTGCGCACGCACACGTTGGGGAGGCCAATCTGTTGGGGGCGCTGGCACAGGTTGTGCAATTGAACAGACCTTTTTATGTTTTGACACCTGTGCGTACACACACCCCTGTGCATACGCACACTTTTAAAAATTTCTTGGGCGTGCGCACGCACACCCCTGTGCAGATGCACACGCCTTCTTTCTCAAATTTAGTTTTGTTTTCAACTATTTCTCCTTCCCGACGAGGTTGTAAGCTTCTACAACACCTTTTTAATACTTGTGGACATATTTTTGGGTGCTCAAGCATGGAAAATGGTTTAAGGGTTTTAGACACTATTATTTCGAAAAGTTATCAAACGGAGTACTAGGTTTCTGTTGTATTGGGGAAGGTTTGATGATGTGTGATGAATGGTTGATGAATGAAATGCAAAATCAAGGAACTGAGATGTGAATGAACAGTGGTTGAAAACGAGTCTAGGACTGTGAATGAAGTGATGGATCCATCTTGTACTAAATATGTTTTGAAAACCACTGTACCACTTTTTCATTGAGATTATGAGACGTTATGTGCCCGGAAGGGGCCGAGGTTGGATCCCGCCTGTCGAGGTAGCGGCGGCGGCGTAAGGGCGGTGGTTCATCCTGCTTGGGCTTAGATGTGAGGTCGGAGGCAATAGATCCCGCTCGCATCCCTTTGGTTCATCAGAGCGTGCAGGCGCGAAATCCTGAATAGTGATCCGAGCACTATATCTCGGGAGTTCCCACACCATGAATCTGAAGGGCAACATCTCCATGGAGATGTGTCGGGTTGGCAGGTGAACCAACAATGTGATATCACAGCCAATAGGGCAGACATTCATTATGTGCATTTTCTACCTATTTGTATGCTTTTCCGACTTGATGTTATTTTCTCTATTTGTTTAACATGTCTAATTGCTACTTGTATTAGTTGCTGTATATGCCTCTACTTGTGTTTTACTTGTGTTGTATATACTTGTGCTTTTACTGGGGCTGAGGAGGTTCGAAAAGCGGTGGCGATGGGATCGCTTGGCAGATCGATTGGTGAAGGCTGTGGGACAGCGGTGTTTGATTAGAATAGAAATCCCCTAAGATAGAATACCCCTATATGGTACTACGGCTTAAGTTGAGTTAAGGAATTACTTTTATACTGATTTGGTTTAGAATACTTTAAGTCTGAATTCTTGTGATGGATATGGAGTCTAGGATTGCCTTTGGCATCCCGGGGTCTTATATCCTACATCACTGGGAACTGTTATCATACTGAGAACCTTCAGTTCTCATACCATATTTCTGTTGTATTTTTCAGATGCAAGTTGCAACCCACCTCGGTGAGTTGTCTGGTTGGTAACAGGAGCGGAGGATCTGGATATCTTTTGGAGTCATTTGAGTTATTATATATATATATATATATGTCTCTCACTTTTGTAATTTGTTTCGCCTAGAGGCTTGTGTTTGAGAGAACAAAACTTGTATAAGCTGTTTTACTGTCTGGTTTCATATATGGTTTGTATCCGGCTAGCCGGCTTAAACTCCGCGAGTCGTGGCTAGCTTCTTATGATATTATGCTATATTATATTATGATGTTTTGTTATTCTACACTTGTTTTCTTATGCTCTAAGTCAGTAGCTTCGTTAGTACGCTTTGCACTTTTGAAATCCTGTTTTTGAGCTATATTCTTCATCGGGCTTCTAGCTATTATTAATTCCTTTTATATAATATATGTAAAAGCTTAGACTTGTCGTAACCTTTGATTAATCTTTGCTTTACGACGCGAGGTAAGGCTTAGGCTAATTAGGGTGTTACAATTTACCTTTACTTTACGGCATAAGGTAAGACTTAGGGTAATTAGGGTGTTACATATTCGAATCAATAAGAGAAGTAAATTATTTTTAAAAAATTTTAAAACAAATTTATAAGTCATTAAGAAAAATATATTTAATAAGTCTTTTGTAAAAATTTTGTGATAGACTTAAAAATCTGTGAAAAATTAATATTTTAATTTAATCTCTAAAATTTTAAAATTTATAAGTCTCCAAACATGATAATGATATATACAACTCATTTTCTGTTAGAGATTTATAGGCTTATTGTTTCAATTCTTCAAAAACTTAATACTTTTTTTTTCACAAACTTATGAATCTATTACAAAAGATTTTTAAAGATTTACATGATATTTTTTCTTTAAAAAATTATAAATTGATCATCACAAACATATTATAAATTTATTTGTCTTATTATTTTTTATTGTTTTCCTTAGACGAATTTTTTGAAAAATTATTTTTTATCTGAATAATTGATATATGATTATCAGTCTCGGTTATATACTCTGCTTTCCTTTTTTTCTCTAAAGAGAAATTCGTGTTATTTAATTTCAATATTTGTCTAAAAATAATATTTGTAATTAATAAAGTAACACAAAAATACATATGTGTGTGTGAATTTTTATTGTACCAAAACTCCAAAAGTGGGATGTTTTGTCGAATTAAACTACTATTCATGACGCTCAATTAAAATTCAAACCATATTAATGAAATCAATTTAAGCAGTGAGTGATTCAAATCAAAACCAAACCAAACCAACAACCGAAGGTAGTTTGATTCTCAAATTCATGAGTTCTTTTTTTTTTTTTTTCAACTTATTAACATATATACATCCAAATGATCCAATATTATTAGTCCTGTCATGTATGTGTTCAACCTCTTTTTTCTTTTTGTTTAAAGGGGAAAAAATTTGTGTATCTGGATATTTTTACAATTAAAATTTCAGTAACTAAATCATTCTAAATTTATTTTCTTTTTCTGCAAATTTTAAAGTATTTATTATCTCAATGGTATTGTTAAGTAATACAATCTCATAAGTAAATATTATATATTTATATATATTGCAAGATTAAAGTATGACATTTAACTTTAAACTACGACCCACACCAAACTAACCTAATTTTGATAAACTTGGTTTTCTTTAAATTTGCTTAGAAAATTTTTAACTAAACCAACCTAATTATTTAGCTTTGATCAATTCAAATTTATTTATTTCATTTTTCCCAAATTAACTCTTCTATTTATATAATGACTCTAGATTTCTCAATTTAATAATTTAACTTTCATACATTATTGTTATAAAATAGCCATTTAAATATAAATTGATACAACCGTTGAAATATTTGACTAAACCATCTATTAGTTTAAAAATCCTACAAATTAAATAGAACCATGTCATGCGTATGGGAATAATATAAAATTAAATTCCCTTATTGTCAATACATCAAGCTAAAGTTTTCTTTTAAATGATTTTCCTGCATACTATATCTCATTTCTAAAGTTGTCGTTCTTGATTTTCTTTTAAATGATTTTCCTACTTACTTATATCTCACTTAAATTATGTTTAATATGCTGTTTTTTGTGCTGTTTTATGATATTTATTTTTTGATGGGCTTAACAGCACATTTTTTTTTGTTAACATTTTTAGAAGATTTCATTACTCGTGGCTATTATTGTTCCAACTCTTATTTATACAACTTACTCTATGAAGTTTTGTCTTAGTTTTTTCTTATGTTCCTTAAGGTTTTTTGACAAAGGTAAATAGATTTGGCTTAGAATTTTGTTTCGCTTGTGTTGTTTACATTTTTAAATTGTATTTGATGTCATTTGATTTATGAAGTTAAACAAGATATAATGTACTTTAGAAAAGGATGTCATTTGTAAGGCTCAAAACTTTTAAAAAATCTTATTATGAATTAATTTCAATTTATTTATTCGTTAAAGACTTTAATTTTAAAAATTATTTTATTAAAACTAATTAAATTAAATTTTGATAATTGAATTAAATTTTTTTATCTAAATTTATAATTATTGAATAATTTTTATATTTAAATTATAAAGTTTAGTAATTGTAAATAATAAGAATTTTATATGATTTAACGGCCCAACCCAGCTAAGCGTGTCAACCAACCCAGCCCAAGGGTTTACCGACCCGACTGGGTGAGTCACCATGACCCGCCCGTCAGGCGACCCGGCCACGCACCCTCCTTGCCAGCTGCGTGACAGCTGTGGAGAAAGAATCTTCCTGGAAAGAGGCCTTTCCCTGGGGGCCCACCTTACTAACAGGATATATAAGGGGAGGGTCATACCCCTCTCCCAAGGTACGTCACTAACAACACTATACACTTTTCCCGCCTGCACACCTGGCTGACTTGAGCGTCGGAGTGTCTTTGCAGGTGACACCCCCCTGCACGAATAACCCAGGAAGTCGGCCGCTCCAGCCTCTCTCTCCACGACCCGGAACCAGGTGGAACTCCATTCAAGGGATCCCATCCCAAACCATCCAGTACCCAACTAACCGAACATTGGCGTCGTCTATGGGGACCGCCTAAATGGACTTCATATTGGGTCATGTAGAGCCTAGCGGTGGGGCCGAACCCAGGGGGGCAGCCTCCGTGGCTTCCTCCGGGGAGCGCACGAGGTCCCCTCTACGACTACCCGAGCCGTCTTCACGATCCCAAGAGAGACGCCCCTTTGCGGGAACAGGCAGCGATAGTGCTAGAATAATGCAGGAACTGCATCTTAGGGTGCAGAACCTAGAACGCCAATTGGAAGATCAGGAACACCGTCAACAAACTCTCAAACTAAACTATTCCAGATCTCTCGAGAGATGTGGAAGAACTCCTCAGAGAAGTCGCTCCCGGCGCACACCCAGCCTACGATCTGAATCTGAAAGTATCCCGGAGGACCAGAAACGGCCAAGAAGACGGCGTGATCCTGTGATATACACCCGGCCTGAAGGGAGACGCACCACCGAGCGAGATCGGGAGGACGGTGGTGAAAGGCCGAAGAGAATGCGACGACCCGTGATGATGGGTGCAACCCCGTTTCATCATTCCATCCTCGGGTCCCGCTACCAAAGCACTTTGACAAGCCGACGGACATGAGGTACAATGGTACCCAAGACCCACAGGAGCATCTAACGGCCATTGAGTCCAGAATGAACTTGGAGGGAGTAGGTGACGAGGTGAGGTGTTGCGCTTTCTCGGTCACTCTGGTAGGACCTGTAATACGGTGGTTTAACAGCCTCCCACAGGGTTTTGTTGCCAAATTTTCGGACATTAGCCGCGCTTTCTTGGCCCAATTCACCACCCGCATTGCAAAGGCAAAACACCCAATCAACCTACTTGGCGTGACACAAAGGTACACTGAGACGACCAGGAAATACCAGGACAAGTTTAACGACGAATATTTGGAGATTGACGGCCTAACCGATTCGATGCCAGCCTGTGTTTGACGAATAGACTTCTGAATGAGGATTTTAGGAAGCATCTCACCACAAAGCCGGTGTGGACGATGCAAGAAATCAAAAACGTGGCTAGGGAATATATCAATGATGAAGAAGTCAGTCAAGTAGTGGCAGCCAACAAGCGGCAGCTGATGATTGGATTTTTGACGGTTTAGAATTTCACAAATGAATTCTCGTCGAAGTATAGTCTCTAAACCAACAATAATCCTCTCATACAAAAATTTGTTTGTCACAAGTACAAACCCCTAAAATCTATAAACCGAAGTATTTAAATCTCGGGTCGTCTCTCAAAGGACTTGCAGGGTAGTGTTCTTGTTATTGGTTATGGTCTTGTTTATTTTGGGGTTTTGGATGAGAAATATGAATAGTAAATGGTAAGAAAACTTTATTAACAAAATGGTCTTGGCAAGGTTTGGTTGTCAAGGGTCTTCATCATTATCACTAGCCACAAGTATGGTAGTTTCAAGGATTAATCCCACTTAGTCATCCTTAAATCAATTAACAAAGGAAAGTCAAGTGAGTTATATCAATCTTAGTCCATAAATCCTAGCTTTTCACTAATTGGATTAATGAAGGCTAGAGTTAATGGCTATCAACTATCAATCAATTGGACACTAGTGACTCAAGAAATCCTAAGTTACCTTCTCAAGCCAAGAACATAAAATTCTAGTCTAACATTCTCTCAAGCATTTCATCAAACATTTGGAGGGTAATGAAAGAAAGCATTTTTATTTGTAAGAATAAAAGGAATCAACAACTAACAATTACAAAGAATTAACAAAACAACAA
>NC_029781.3:47353302-47355159 GCF_000817695.3 Arachis duranensis
AGTAGAAGGAGACTTGAATTAAACCTAGAACTATGAGATCCTAATCTAACCCTAATTCCTAATCCTAATTCTAGAGAGAAGAGAGAGCTTCTCTCTCTAGAAAACTACTTCTAAAACTAAACTATGACTAATGATTAAAAGTATCTCAAAGTATCTTGATTCCCCTTCAATACTTGACTTAAATAGCATCAGAAATGAGTTGGATTGGGCCCACAAGGCTCCTAAAACCGCTGGGGACGATTTCATTAAAGTGGGCCACGGACAGAATCGGCGCGCGCACGCAAAGTGCGCGTGCGCGCCCCTGAACGCGAAGCAACATATGGCAAAATTTATATCATTTCGAAGCCCCGGATGTTAGCTTTCCAACCCAACTGGAACCGCATCATTTGGACCTCTGTAGCTCAAGTTATGGTCAATTAGAATAAATGTGGGTAAAAGGTAATAAAATCCCTTAAATCAAGTATAAGATAAACCTTACAAATGGGGTTTATCAACCTCCCCGCACTTAAACCAAGCATGTCCCCATGCTTAAGCCAAGAGAGAAACAAAGGGTATCAACATTTATTCAATGTAAATAAACTATATGCAACCTAAACTATATGCAATTATCTAAATGGATGCAACTAAATGCAAGATGGTTGTACCTACTTGGTTAAAAATAATTCATTCCTCCAAGGCATACATGCACAAGTAGGGCCAAGATCATATAACGATTCATGAGTCCTACCAATTGAAGTATAAACATGAAATTCACATAGACTTGCAAGAAGAACGCTCGTGAAAGCCGGGAATCAAGGAATTGAGCATCGAACCCTCACCGGGAGTGTTTGCACTCTAGTCGCTCGGTGTTTGGGGTTGATTCACTCAATTCTCCCCTAATCATGCTTTCCAATATTTGTTTTTCATCTACCAATCAACAATTATTCAATGCATGCATACATGTATCATGAGGTCTTTTCTTTAGGTTGTAATGGGGCTAGGGTCAAGATAGGATCATATATGGCTAGTGGACTTAGGATTTGAATCTTTGATTAACATAAACTTTCCCACCTAACCTATATAATGACCTATACAATTAAGTACTAATCTAACTACCCATTCCTCACTTTTTCACATACTCATGCATTTTCTATTCATTTCACAACACTTATGCATTGATTCTTATTGAGCTCCACCTTGGGGCATTTTGTCCCCATTATTGCTCTTCTTTTTTTCTTTCTTTTTCTATATACATTTTTTTTCTTTTCTTTTCTCTATATACATTTTTTTCTTTTCTTTTCTTTTCTTTTTTTCTTTTTCACTTTTATTTCTTTTTCTTTTCATTTTTCTTTTTCTTTCAAACTATATACAAGAACATCAATGCATAAGGTCTATACATTTAATCAATACATGAATATGTACCCAATTTCCCAGTATAAAAATACAAAACACAAACACCCTTTTATCCCAACCAATGTCCCAAAATTTTCCCACTCTTGAATGACACTCACACTCACTAGCCTAAGCCAATCAAAGATCCAAGTAAAGGACATTCATTATTTTTTCGCTTTAGGCTTGTAATGTGCTAAATTAAAGAACCAAGTGGGTTAATCGTAGGCTCAAATTTGGCTAACAATGGAAGATAAAAGGTAAGGCTTTTTGGGTAAGTGAGCTAATAAAATGATGGCCTCAATCATATAAATGCATGAATACACAAAATAATGGGACATATAGATTCAAGCAAATCAAAGATTACAATCATAGAAAGAGAATAATGCACACAAGAAGGAAAAATGGGTGGTTATAAGATGTAACCACACCATTAGGCTCAAATCTCACAAGCTTGTGTTCTTAGCTCAAAAACCATGTTCCAAAATA
>NC_029781.3:47355475-47355659 GCF_000817695.3 Arachis duranensis
ACGGTGCATGCAAAGAAGAGCAAGGTGGATGGGTTGCTACAATTGATGAGCTCCTTCAAAAGGTTGTGCGGATGACTTGTTTGTTGCCCCATTTAGAAACTTGTCCTTTTTCCCTTTCTGGTGGCCAACCTAAAAGGAAAGAAAAGGAAAGAAAATTAAGCCTATAACAAAGATATCAAGGCAA
>NC_029781.3:47355880-47402751 GCF_000817695.3 Arachis duranensis
AAGAAGTGGGTCATGAAAGACAATATGAGGTCATATCAATGCACAAAGACACAAGAGTCATACAAGATGAAGCATTGATTTAAAAGTCTCATCACCCCAACAATATTAAACAAGTCAAGAAGCACCAAAATAATGTAAGAAAGTCTCAACAATTGAGTAGGAAAGTTCAACACCATTATTAAAATGGAAAACTTAGAAAATAAAATGAGAACAAGGTAGGAAAAAAAAACAAAATTAAAATGCAATGAATGAAAATAAGCAAATGCAATAAAAGAAAATGGATGAAAAGAGAAATTTTTTTTTTTGTTTTCTTTTTAGTATTTTATTTGTTTATTTATTTATTTATTGATTTATTATTATTATTATATTATTATTACTATTATTTTTGTTTTAAAAAAAATTTCATTTATATTAAAAGAGAAAAGAAAAAAAAATTCTAAGAGAGGAAGAAGAAAAAAATTAGAAAGAAAGAAGAAGAGAAAAGGAAAGAAGGAGAAAGGAGGAGAGAGAAAAGCAGGGTGCAAATCCGCGCGCGCGCGCACAGCGCGCTTACGCGTGGATGAGCTTGTGCTTCCAGCACAATGCTGGCACAACGCGCGCACAACTCTCTGGTTTTTGTACCAGAAGTTGCGGAAGTGCAATGTGCGCGCGCGCGCACAGCGTGCTAGCGCGCCGATGGCCGGTTTTTTTTTTTTTCCCAAAAAGCAGAAAAAATGCCCAAGAGCTCCCTATAATGTCCAAAACTCTTCTTTATTCAATCAAATATCAAACAATTCACAAAAATGCAATTTGATTTTAGGATTTATTCATCTACTACTAACGAATACAACATACTAACAACCAATCTTTACAAACAAATCAATATGAAATGAAAATCTACCTACAATGGCAACTCAAATCACACAAATCAATATGAAATGAAAATCTACCTACAATGGCAACTCAAATCACTTATTAAACAAAATTAAAAGAGGATGGAAAGAGTTTACCATGGTGGGGTGTCTCCCACCTAACACTTTTAGTTTAAGTCCTTAAGTTGGACATTTTGAGGAGCTTATTGTCATGGTGGCTTATGTTTGTACTCATCCTTGAATCTCCAAGGATCTTTGCCTCTCAATTGGTTGATAGAATTTCCAACCATCTTCACCAAACTTGGGTGAGGTTCTCCCCAAGATATGAGCTCCCAAATTTGATTTTCATTGTGCGATCCGGGATCCCACACTTTGTTTTGACACCCGTCCTTAGATTGATCATCATTATTCCATCCGGGTAGTGTGGCCTTGGAATTCTCAAAGAGGCTTCCCTGGGTGGTAGGCATATAGAATTCCCCTTTATGCACCAAATTCTCCTTCTAGACCCATACAATTTAGCATTCCTCCAACCATAGTATTTATGCCTTGAGGGTTTAACCTTAATGAGCCTAACATTCTTTTTCCAACCATTACACCACTCCCTCTTACTCTTAACTCCACAAAGAGCTCTAAGTTGACCATCATTTTCAATCAATCCATATTCAAGTGAGAAAGTGAGGCTTAGGGATAGAAATTTTACCCACTTGAATGTTATGTTAGGTGATGGTGGCTTGGGAGGGACGACCTCCCCACACTTAGACAATGCAAGGTCTACTTCTTTAGGCTCTTCTTTATGTGTTTCCACCTCTTTGCAAGCTTCCTCGATTTCAACCTTTCCCCTTTTATCACATGGCTTGGTGTTGTCTTCAAGAACTTCATCTTGCCCAATGGGAGGTGAGTCAATTTTAGATAGGAATTCATTGATGAATGAATCCATCTCTTGATCAACCTCTTCATATTCTTCAATTTCGATATACACCATGCCAACGTTTTCCTTGGGAGGTTGTGCACACTCTTTTATAGTTTCAACTTCATGTCCAATGGGAGAGGATTCCATTGTAGAGAGAAATTCATCCATGATTGAATCCATCTCTTGATAAGCCTCTTCCATGTCTCCAACGATGATATGCTTTGGAGGTTGCGCACCCTCCTCAACATCAATATCAAGCTCCTTGGAAGAGTTCTCCATGATGCTACATTCCCTTGGACTTTCAACATCTCCTAAATCTTTAACCACTTCTTTCTTTTCTTCAATAACCATAGGTTCCTCCAATTGCTCTAGTACAAAATAGCCCCCCTCATTTTCCACCGGGTTTTCCAATCTCTCCTTCATGCTATGATCTTCAATGGATTCTTCACATGTGGCCACGGAAGCACCTTGAGTGTTCAAAAATTTGTAGGATAAGGTAGACACTACCTTGGTCAAGTTAGTCACAAACTCTAGGGTGTTCCTTTGCATATCCGCTTGTCCTTGAAGTAGCAATGTGAGAGAGTCATCTATTGGGGCTTGGGGTGGATAAGAGGGTTCATTATTTTGGAGAGAGGGTTTATAGTAGGAAGGTGGTTCTTCTTGGTAAGGGTATGGAGATGGTGTGCATTGAGGTGGTTCTTGAGAGTAATTGTGTTGGAACGGTGGTGGTTCCATGTATGGTTCATATGGCTCATAAGGTGGTGGGTATGGTTGATAAAGATTGGGGTCATATGGAGGGTTTTGGTGATATGGGGCTTGTGAGCAAGGTGGTTCAAAATCATGTTGAGGGGGTGGTTCATAGGCATGTGGTACTGGTTGTCGACAATCAAAATAAGGGTTACCACATCCATTAGATTGATATGCATTAGGATAAGAGTTATACCCATAAGGAGTTGGAGGTTGTTGCCAAGAAGGTTGATCAATCCCTTGAGGCTCTTCCCATCTTTGGTTGTGCCCAAATCCTTGATGCATATTACCATTGTAGTTCCTATTTCTTACAACATAATTTGAGCCAAACTCATAGCCAAAGTGAGGATGAGAATTCATAATAGCAAAGAAAACAAAAATTAACAAAGATAAGCAACAAAGTCCTAAACCTAACAAACACTAACAAACAAGCAAAAGACAAACATATTCACAATATTCACAATAACCAATAATGTAACACCATTGCAAGTCCCCGGCAACGGCGCCATTTTGATGATTGGGTTTTTGACGGTATAGAATTTCACAAATGAATTCTCGTTGCAAGTATAGTTTCCAAACCAATCAAAAATCCTTTCATACAAAAAGTTGTTTGTCACAAGTAACAAACCCCTAAAATTAATAACCGAAGTATTCAAACCTCGGGTCGTTCTCCCTAGGATTTACAATAAAGTGTCTTGTTATTGGTTGTGAGTTATTTTGGGCAATCATCAATTACTTGGACATTAGCAACTCAAGAGTTCCCTAGTTACCTTTCCAAGCCAAGAGAATAAAATTCTACTCTAAAATCCTTCCAAGCATTTCATCAAACACTTGGAAGGCACAAAAGAAAAGCAAAGCAAATTGACAACAAGAAGAGAATCTAACAACAATTATTGAAAGAAATTAACAACAACAATCAAAAGAAACACAATTATTATGAATTACCTTGAATTAAATTGAAAGAAAGTAGAAGGAACAAAATACTAGATCTACAACAAAATATAAGAACAACATAAAAGAGATTACACCAAAAGAGTAGAAGAAGAATGAATGTAACTACAAGGAATTGAGAAGATAGAAGTAGAAGAAGATGAATCTAAATCTAGATCTAATAACTAAACCTAATCCTAATCCTAATCCTAGAGAGAAGTGAGAGCTTCTCTCTCTAGAAACTACTTCTAAACTAATCCTCATGAGTGTGAATGAATCCCCTCCTCCCTATTGATGATTGATGACTTCCCCTTAATCCTTCATCCTTTTCTTCCTTTCCCTTAGCAATTGGCGCCAAAAAATGGGTTCAGAAACCCTCTCAAATCGCCAGGCACGTGTTGCATTAATGAGGTCATGTGCCGTCATCGACGCGTGCGCGCACGGTACGCATGCGCGTCCCTGGCCTGCTTCGCAATGTGCGTGCGAGCGCCTTGTGCGCATGCGCGTGCATGGCCTAGATCAATTCTTTGGCTTTTTGTGCTTCTCTCCACTTGCATACTTTCTTCCTTGCTTCCTTTGATCTATGCCTAGCCTATTTCAACCTGAGATTACTAGCAAACACATCAAGGCATCTTATGGAATCAAAGAAGAACTAGAATTCATCAAAATAAGGCTTAAAAAGCATGTTTTTTACACTTAAGCACAAATATGGGAGAGATAACAAAACCATGCTAATTCATAGGCTAAATGTAACAAAAGGTTATCAAAAAACTCTAAACTCAATACAAAATAAACCGTCAAATTGGGGTTTGTCAGCAGCCTGCCTACAATCAACCTCGGCAGCACAGTGGCTGGGAAAGGCTGAAGGAGCATGCCAGAGACGGCGGGCCAACCAAGGTGTTCAAGCCATTTCCCTGAGTTTGGAAATTCACCAACTACACCCCCCTCGCCATCCCTATCGTGGAAGTCTATCAATAGATACCTGAGAAGGGAATTCTTTCGAAGCCCCGACCTCTAAAGGACAGAACCGGGGGGAACAAGAACCTCTATTGTGATTATCACAAGGGCTATGGACACAAAACACAGGATTTTTTTGACCTAAAAGACGTGCTGGAGCAAGGGATTCGAGATGGAAAGCAAGCCGAATTCTCCCACCTCATCAGGGAGCTGAGGAGACGAGATCGCGACAGCAAAGGGGAGGACAAAAGTCGCACGGTGAAGCGACGTCAAGATCCAGAGGACAACGAGCACGGCCTTACCATAGTAAATGTGGTAATAGGAAGAGACGCGGCTCCAAGGTCGAGGTCGGCGCAAGAGAAGGATGCCAAAGTTCTGGCGGTCTCTTCATCCCCCGCGCGAAGCTTCAAGAGGGTTCCGTCCATATCATTCGGTCCGGAGGACCAGTGGTTTGATGAGGTCGCGGAAAACCCCCCATGGTCATCACGGCCAGAGTGGGAACCGGTCTGATCAAGCGGATCCTCGTAAACACCAGCGCCGACTCAAACATCATGTTTTGCAACGTGTTCGATGCTTTGGGTCTCCGGGATGCCGATCTAAGGACTCACAAGCACAATGTAGTAGGGCTAGGCGACCACTTTATCAAGCCCGACGGGATAATCTCCCTACCGATCTCCGTAGGACTAGGACAGGGGAGAAGGTCGGTAATGGCAGAGTTCGTGGTTCTGCGAGACTCTACGGCCTACAACATCATCCTGGGAAGAAAGAATACTAACGAACTCGAGGCAGTGATCAGTACAAAGATGTTGATAATGAAGTTTATTGCTGAGGACGGATCCGTGGGATCCATAAAGAGAGACTTGGAAACGGCAGTCGCCTGCGACAATGCTAGTCTCTCCTTAAGAAAGAAATCCAAATAGGCATCGGGAGTGTTCCTCGCCGACCTGGACGCTAGGGTCGATGACAAGCCTAGACCCGAGCTGGAAGGAAACTTAGAAAGGTTTAGGGTTGGTGACTCAGAGGAGAAGTTCACCTTCATGAACAGAAACCTCCCACACAACCTGAAGGAACCTTTAATGGAAATGATCAGGGCTAATTGCGACCTATTTGCCCGGACGCCAGCCGACATGCCGGGGATAGACCCCCAGCTCATGTCGCATCACTTGGCCGTCAAGGCGGAAGCCAAGCCAGTAGCTCAGAGGAGAAGGAAAATGTCACAAGAAAGGGCAGAGGAGGTGGCGAGGCAGACGGCCAGCCTTCTTGAAGCGGGATTTATCCGAGAACTCGATTACTCGACTTGGCTGTCGAACATAGTTCTAGTTAGAAAGCACAATGGGAAATGGAGGACGTGCATGGATTATTCCGATCTTAACAAAGCATGTCCCAAGGACTCCTACCCCCTCCCCAACATAGATGCGCTTGTTGATGCGGCGGCTGGATATCGGTATCTAAGCTTCATGGATGCTTATTCTGGCTACAACCAGATACCGATGCACCAGCCAGACAAAGAGAAAATGGCGTTCATAATGCCTGGGGAAATATACTGCTACAAGGTAATGCCGTTTGGGCTGAAGAATGATGGGGCCACATACCAAAGGTTGATGAACAAGATTTTTGGCGACCTTATAAGCAAAACGGTGGAAGTATATGTAGATGATATCCTAATAAGGACCACCCGACCTGAAGACCTCATAAGCGATCTAAAAAATATGTTCGCTTCCCTTCGGCAACACGGCATGAGGCTCAATCCGCTTAAGTGTGCCTTTGCCATGAAAGCAGGAAAATTCTTGAGGTTTATGATAACCCAGAGAGGGGTGAAGGCCAACTCGGAAAAGTGTGAAGCAATACTCCAAATGAAGAGCCCAGGATGCATGAAAGACATTCAGAGGTTGGCAAGAAGGCTCACCGCACTGTCCCATTTCCTCAGGGCATCGGCTACTAGAGCCCTACCATTTTTCAACTTGATGAGGAAGGGGATAGTGTTTGAATGGACCCCGGGTGTGAGGAGGCGTTTAAGCATTTCAAGGAAGTACTTGCAACACCACCTATCCTCGGAAAGCCCAAGGATGGGGAACCACTATACCTGTACTTGGCAATAATTGATAAAGCGATGGCGGCGGTCTTTGTGCGAGAAGAAGGAAAGATCCAACAACCAATCTACTTTTTGAGCAAAGCACTGCAAGGAGCAGAACTAAGTTATAACAAATTAGAGAAGCTAGCACTCGCGCTCCTAACCTCTTCCCGTAGATTACGACAGTACTTCCAAGGTCATTAAGTGGTCATGAGGACAGATCAGGGAATCCGATAGGTGCTCCAGAAACCCGACTTAGTGGGAAGAATGATGACTTGGGCTATCGAGCTATCTCAATACGACTTGCAATATGAACCCAGGCATGCGATCAAAGCACAGGCCATGGCCGACTTCTTGGTCGAAATAACAGGAGACCCAACCGAGCCACCGAACATACAGTGGAAGCCCCACGTAGACGGAGCTTCCAACCAGAAGTCCGGCGGAGCTGGGATAATGTTGGAAAGCCTGACTGGAGTCGTTTATGAACAATCGATCAAGTTCGAGTTCCCAGTGTCAAATAATCAAGTAGAGTACGAGGCCCTTTTGGGCGGCTTAGTCCTGCCCAAGGAGGTCAGAGCCACAAGGTTAGAAATATGTAGTGATTCACAAGTCGTGACCTCTCAGGTCAATGGATCATATCAGGCCAGAGACTCGTTACTACAAAGATATCTAGAGAAGGTTAGAGAGTTAACCCAGCGATTTGAGGAGGTCTCGGTGCAGCACGTCCCGAGAGAGAAACACGCGAGCAGATCTTCTGTCAAAGCTAGCAAGCACCAAACCAGGAGCGGGGAACTGATCTCTCATCCAAGGTCTGAAAAAAGAACCAGCGGTCACCCTCCACTTAACAAAGGTGGATCCCTCTTGGATGGACCCGATCACCGACTTCTTGGAAAGTGGCAAGCGTCCTGGGGACAAGAAGTCGACCAAAGCGTTGAGAAGGGAGGTGGCCAAATACACAATCATACAAGGTCAGTTGTTTAAGAAGGGACCCAACCAACCCTTGCTAAAATGCTTGCATCCAGACCAAATGGATTATGTGCTCAGAGAGGTCCATGAGGGGTGTTGTGGTTACCACATCGGGGCCAAAGCCCAAGCAAGGAAGCACATCAGGGCCAAAGCCCTAGCAAGGAAGCTCATCAGAGCTGGTTATTACTGGTCATCGATGATAAAGGACTCCAAAGAATTCGTGAGGAAATGCGTCAAGTGCCAGGAGAACGCCAATTTTCACAAGGCGCTAACAACCGAGCTAAATCTATTGACATCTTCCTGACCTTTTGCACATTGTGTAGTCGACTTCCTATCGACTATTATACCAAGTAGATAGAGGCCGAGCCACTAGCCAGCATATTCTTATCCAGTTGTCGGAAGTTTATGTTGAGACACGTAGTAACTCGATTTGGCATCCCAGAAGTCGTTATCTCTGATAACGGGACACAGTTCACCGATAAGAAGTTTGGAGAGTTCCTTGCTGGCTTGGGCATAAAGCAAAAGTTCTCATCTGTGGAACACCCCAGATGAATGGCCAAGTTAAGGCCGCGAATAAGGTCATCCTGCTAGGCCTCAAAAAGCGGCTTGATAAGAAGAAGGGAGCATGGGCTGACGAGCTCGCCTCAGTCCTCTGGTACTACTGCACAACCCAGAAATCGTCTACTGTTGAGACCCTATTTCGCCTAACATACGGGGTAGATGCTATGATACCTGTAGAAGTCGGCGAACCGAGCCCACGGTTACTCTTGGGAGGAGTGGAAGAAGCTGTGGAAAAAGACCTAGTAGACGAGGCAAGAGAGATGGTCCATTTGTCGGAAGCAGCGCTGAAGTAAAGAATGGCCTTGCGCTACAACATCAAAGTACTCAGGAGAGAATTTGAGCAAAATGACCTGGTCCTGCGGTGCAACGACCTCGGACTGCCGACTCAAGGAGAAGGTAAGCTAGCGTCGAACTGGGAAGGCCCGTACAGAATAAAGGAAGTAATCGGCAGAGGCGCCTACAAGTTGGAAAGACTCAACGGCAAGGAAGTCCCGAGAACATGGAATGTGAGGAACCTAAGAAGATTTTATTCTGACCAAATGCGCTGAATAGGCGACCTGCCAGGTTCTATAAGACCCGGGTTTTGCTTTATCATTAAATAATTCACTTTTGTGAAATACTTATCATTTTCATAGATCTGATCAACTACCGATTAATGTTCACTTATGATTAAATTTACCTTTTCCCCTTTTTACATCCCATGTCAACGAATTTCTTAAGATACGTGGTAAATGGGGCGACGATACGATAACCCGGGACTGATCACCCCGGGAACCAACCAAACTAACACTATAACAAACGGCTATAGCAGTAATAAAGCCACGACTTGGCTTCGTCAAATTACCAGCGCTACGGGTCGACAAGCCAATACCAACAAAATGGTAACAAAATAGAACAAAAATGCACTACTATGTAAGAGGGGAAGAACACTAACCATAAGCTGACCAAGCGACTACTAAAGTAGTTTAAAGTTACAAGATTCAACATGCACAACAACAAAGCTGCAAAATTTATACAAGAGTACAGAGATCACTTCTTTGGCATATCAATAATCTTGCCATCCTTAATGGTCTTAAAGACCCCGATCGCCGATGTGTCGAAGTCTGGAGCCACGAGCTTCACTTGGGCTTTAAGAGCCTCTTCAGTCATCAATATGACATTTTTCTCCTACTTCACGGTCTCCTTGTACTTCTTCTTAAATTTAGCAGCCTCAGTTCAGAAGTCTTTAATTTCTCCTTGGCGACTCTGGCCTTCTCCTCGGCAGCTTTAAGCTTCTTATCTGTGCTGGACAGCTGCTCCCGAAGTGATTCAACTTCCACCTTAAATTTATTATTGGCTTAAACAGAAGACTCAAGCTTCCTCTGAACAGTCTGCGCCCCTGCCAGGGCAAACTCTGCCTTTCCCGCTATGACCGCCCCGCGAAGAAGAGTTCGGTACATCCACCTTGCTTGCGAAGTAAGGTCCCCACCATGGAAGAAGTCCTCCATGCCGGGAAGCAGTTGGGCGTCAATAAAGTTCCTGGCATTAAAGTTCCTCTCCATCACAGTGAGGGCTCCTTCGGGGCTAGAGGACGACCTCTTCCTCTTCGGGTTATTTACAACCACCACTTCATCGTCCTCAAATTGTGGTTGAGAGGTCGAGCCCTCGTCGGTACCGACCACCTCAACTTGGGTAGGAGAGGCATGCGTCTTGATAGCGTTCTGGGGCGTCACCTTGGCAGCATAGAAGGAAGGCACCGCCTGGGCCTCGACATATTTGGGGGGAACCTCCTGGTTCTCATTGGCCGGTTCTTCGTCGCTATCTCCAGCCAAAAAGGTGTTGTATAAAGTGTCAAGTCTTGTCACTTCGGCCTACATTCCCACTACAACAAAACAACGAAACCTGTTATGTTGTGAGGTCGGCATAGCAAATTAAAGCAATAGTAACAAAAAAGTGAAGATAAAGCCACTCGCAAATATAATTCCTAGTGACTTCCCGATCACCCATGAGGAGGTGGGGGTTAACGTCATTTTTTGAAAAGAAAGCTAACAACACGTCGACAATACTCTTATTTTGGGGGTACAACCTTTTGTAGGTCACCTTAGTGAAGGCGTTAGACCCTGCCCCGAAACTCTAATAGGTCGGGATGTGCCTTTCCCCCTCCAACATCAGCCAGAAGGGATGCCGACCTTTAGCGGGACGAACCTTGAAGTACTTGTCCTTGAATCCATGATATGAATCCTCGAACAAACCAAAGATCTGCCGACCTTGAGCAGATCGGAACGACATAAATCCATTTAAATAACCCATTATGAATATTAAATGCCCAGTGCAAAGAACAATGGGACAAAGGGCTATCCCTAACGACGAAAAGGCCTACACACGCAAAGGGTGCATCCGTACCACGAGCAACCGAACATTAGACAGCAACCTGCCTGGAGAAGCGGAACGCGCCACCAGCGGCGCTCACGACCACAACTGGCGCGTTGGGGGCACTGTTGCAGCCCAGCCGAGCTAGGCATGTCAACCAACCCAGCCCAAGGGTTTACCGACCCGACTAGGTCAGTTACCGTGACCCGCCCGTCAGGTGACCCGGGCACGCACCCTCCTTGCCAGCTACGTGACAGCTGTGGAGAAGGAATCTTCCTGGAAAGAGGCCTTCCCCTGAGGGGCCCACTTTACTGACAAGAAATATAAGGGGAGGGTCCTACCCCTCCCCCAAGGTACGTTACTAACAACACTATACACTTTTCTCGCCTGCACACCTGGCTGACTTGAGCGTCGGAGTGTCTTTGCAGGTGATACCCCCTGCATGAAGAACCTAGGAAGTCGGCCGCTCTAGCCTCTCTCTCCATGACCCGGAACCAGGTGGAACCCCATTTAAGGGATCCCATCCCGAACCGTCCGGTACCCGACCAACTGAACAATTTATTTTAAATAATTGAGATTTGGAGTTTAATACTTTTATTTTTATAAACAAAGAAATTAACTATATTATCTTATATTTTAAATTAGAGTACTTGATTAAAAGCCAATTAGTAAATTGATAAATAATAGTATTCTTAAAGTCATTTTAAGAATTTAATTAGGTTTCAAATTGAAACCCTATTTAAAATTCGCAAAATTAGTAAATAATTAGCCAATAAATTAATTATTAACCCAAAAAATTAGAAAATAAAATTTTATAGTTTAATGAGGTAGAGCTAATTAAAATAAGAATTTTAATATAAATTTTAAATAACTTGGCCCAAGATTGGGCCGAACAGACTAAACTGGACAAACCGGGCTCTTATTGGACTCAAGGCCGAAACCAATAACTTCTTAATGAAGGCCAACATGCCTTCCTTCCCCCAAATCAAACGAAACACATGCTGAACTCATGAAAGTGGGAAGAAGGGGATGAGATCCAAACCCTTGGCTTGACTTCAAATCAAGAAAACTTCTCACTCCGAGTTCTGATCACCGCATCGTTTGCGGCCATGTGATCATTGCGTCGAACTCTATGAATCCATCAGAACAATTTCATAGGTAAGCTTCACTCTCACTCTAGTTTCTCTACCCATTGAATTTCGAAATTCATGAGTGTATATGCTGAGATTTTGTTGGTTTTGGTACTTTAGGTTTGAATTAGCTTGCGGGAGTCGTTAGGCTTGGTCTGCTTGGTCCGTGTGTAATGACCCAATTTTCAGTATGTCTAGATCATACCAAAAATTGAGCACTACTAACTTGTCTTCCTAGTTACTATCTATTATTCATTATATGAGCCTAATCCATCATTAGAACGTTGTTAATTTGTGGGGTAATTTTTTTTGAAAATATTTGGATTAATAAACAAAATAATTCATAGTCAATTCACAAAAAATAGCAAATAAAATAGTTATAAATAACCATACTTATATACATCTCAAGCAATTAACAATATTTAGTTATATAGCCTTTATTAGAGTATATATTATAGATCTGAGTTAAAACACCCCTAGATATAGCTACATGATAACTATATAGATATATACATATACATACAACATCCCAGGCCCTGACCTGTTCAACAAGTCCCTAAGCTGTTGCCCAGCCTAACTTAGACTCTATGCTCACCTAATCCCTCTAAACTACTAAAGCAAGGGAAAGTATCATCTAAATCTTCAAAACTCGGGTCAAGTCAAATGCCATCAAAAGGTGGAACATCTTCTCCTACACCTCTGCATGATTATACGTCGTCATAGAGCATCTCTCTAGTACTTCATTGAGTGGCCACATAACAGAAACATCGTGCGGAAGACTTAAGCTAAAGTTCGTAGATAATCAAGGTGTAGATGTCGGTTGATCTCACGGTATCTATCTATAAACAGAAAACGAATCTCACTCTAGACTCAAAAGACTACCCAGAGCAGAACCCTTTTGCAGAACGATCATCAATGGACTATGGAAGGATACTTTTGCTTTCATCTGAAGGGGAAAGGAAGAGAGAGGGGTAAGAACTGGGAGTCCTTCGTAGGGCCAGGGTTATTAGTTAAGTTCATTAATTTTGTGTTGTTTAGCAGATAAATAGCAGAATACAGAGAAGCAGTAAACAGAAAAAATAGATAAATAGAAAAAATAGAGAAAACAAAAAGCAAAACACAAACAAAAGAATACAAGAAAATCAAACACAGACACAGAGAATAAAATACAAAGAAAGCATACATTCATACAACAATCATAACAGAAAAAACGCACAACCAAGTATGATGCATGTCTGTCCTATGCAGGCTATGAGCTCATGTGTCAGTTTACACCCTACATCCCGACATTACCTAGGAACTAGTCTTAGATATGGCTTCCCATTGTGTCCTTCGTGCATACGTGTCGGTGGTTAAGAGTACCACTCCTTCGTGACTACTGGAAGTCGGCACAAAGCTCAAACCCATAATATACGCACAAGGGGAAATAGTGATCCTCAGTTTGTGGGCATCCTCGAGATCAACACAAACAAAATAGCGATCCTCGATTCGTGAGTTTTCCCCGAGATCAACATACAATAATACACTGATCCTCAGTTCATGGGTTATCCCTGAGATCAAAACACAAACAGTTCGTAGGTTATTTCTGTAATCAATGATTATCAATTTGTGGGCTTTTCCCGTATATAAAACAAATAACAATTCGTAGGTTTCCCCAAGACCAATGATCATTCAGTTCGTGGGTGGTAACACGAATCTCCACACCTTCGTACTGTAGTACCAGCAAGTGCACTAGGTCGTCCATGTAATACCTGAGCAAGTCAAGGTCGATCCCACGAGGATTGTGGTTTGAAGCAACTATAGTTATCCTGCAGGTCTTAGTCAGGTAGATTAGAAGGAATTGACGTGTTTTAATATTGTCTAAATTACTTTTTATATCAAATAGAGTCATTAACAGGAATAGAGAAAAAGAGTTATTAGAACTCAGAAATTGTGTAAACTATGAAAAGAGAATAGTTGAAGATTGGAGTTGCTTAGCCTTTCTAAATTAATTCTGGTATCACTGTCTTCTTTACTTGTGAATAATGTCCTTCTATGGCAGGTTGTATGTGATCAACGCCATTGCCGGTGGTCGTTGATCTCCTCTGGTCCAGATCAAATGCCATTGCCCATGGTCATTCAGTCTGACAGGGGGTGAAGCTCTAGCAGTCATTCTCTTGGTGATCCTACTCAAAACACCACAGATAAGGTTGAATCTTCTGGATCATAGTATGCTGCTTCTATGGATTCTAGCCTATGCCATGGAGACCCTAATCTCCCCGAAAATTAACTGAACTGGTGTCTCAAGAAGTCCCTAACGAAGTCGTGGATTAGCCGTCTGAGAGATGTATAAACATAGCTATTGGCTCGTGCTTTCCGGCCATGTATTCACACGAACCCAAGTAGACGCGGGTGTTTGTTAGGCACATTCGAATTTTTATGCTTATGTTTATCTATGTTTGTGTCTTATGATCATTAGTGTCTTAGTGTCTATGCCTTAAAGTTATGAATGTCCTATGAATCCATCACCTTTCTTAAATGAAAACTATTTTTATTACAAAAGAACAGGAAGTACATGATTTCGAATTCATCCTTAAAACTAGCTTAATTATTTTGATGTGGTGACAATACTTTTTGTTTTCTGAATGTATGCTTGAACAGTGCATATGTTTCTTGAATTTTTTGTTCATGAATGTTAAAATTGTTGGCTCTTGAAAGAATGATGAAAAGGGAGACATGTTACTGAGGATCTGAAAAATCATAAAAATGATTCTTGAAGCAAGAAAAAGCAGTGAATTCAAAAAAAAAGAGAGCAAGCAGAAAAAGCCAATAGCCCTTTAAACCAAAAGGCAAGGGTAATGAAAAGGATCCATGGCTTTGGGCATCAGTGGATAGGAGGGCCCACAGGAATAACATCCTGGCCTAAGCGGCTGAACCAAGTTGTCCCTAACCATGTGCTTGTGGCGTGAAGGTGTCAAGTGAAAACTTGAGACTGAGCAGTTAAAGTCGTGATCTAAAGCAAAAAGAGTGTGCTTAAGAACCCTGGACACCTCTAATTGGGGACTCTAGCAAAGCTGAGTCATAATCTGAAAAGGTTCACCCAGTTATGTGTCTGTGGCATGGGTGTATCCGGTGGTAATACTGGAAAACAGAGTGCTTTGGGCCACGACCAAGACTCATAAAGTAGTTGTGTTCAAGAATCATCATACTTAACTAAGAGAATCAATAACACTATCTGAATTCTGAGTTCCTATAGATGCCAATCATTCTGAACCTCAAAGGATAAAGTGAGATGCCAAAACTGTTCAGAGGCAAAAAGCTACTAGTCCCGCTCATCTAATTGGAGCTAAGTTTCATTGATATTTTGGAGTCTATGGTATATTTTCTTCTTTTTATCCTATTTATTTTCAGTTGCTTGGGGACAAGCAACAATTTAAGTTTGGTGTTGTGATGAGCGGATAATTTATACGCTTTTTGGCATTATTTTTAGTATGTTTTTAGTATGTTTTAGTTAGTTTTTATTATATTTTTATTAGTTTTATTTAAAATTCACTTTTCTAGACTTTACTATGAGTTTCTGTATTTTTCTGTGATTTCAGGTATTTTCTGGCTGAAATTGAGGGACCTGAGCAAAAATCTAATTCAGAGGCTGAAAAAGGACTGCAGATGCTGTTGGATTCTGACCTTCCTGCACTCAAAGTAGATTTTCTAGAGCTACAGAAGCCTAGTTGGCGCGATCTCAATTGCGTTGGAAAGTAGACATCCTGGGCTTTCTAGCAATATATAATAGTCCATACTTTGTCCGAGATTTGATGGCCCAAACTGGCGTTCCAAATCAGCTGAAGACTGCCCGGCGTTAAATGCCAGAACTGGCACAGAAGTGGGAGTTAAATGCCCAAACTGGCACAAAAGCTGGTGTTTAACTCCAAGAAAAGTCTCTACACATAGAAGCTTCAATCCTCAGCCCAAGCACACACCAAGTGGGCCCGGAAGTGGATTTTTACGTCATTTACTCATATTTGTAAACCCTAAGCTACTAGTTCTCTATAAATAGGACCTTTTGCTATTGTATTTTTATCTTTGGACGTCTAGTTCTTAGATCATCTTGGTTCTTCTGGTTTCCTCTCTGGGGCCGAAGCCAATGATCACTATTATCACTTATGTATTTTCAATGGTGGAGTTTCTACACACCATAGATTAAGGTGTGGAGCTCTGTTATACCTCGAGTATTAATGCAATTACTATTGTTCTTCTATTCAAATCAGTTTATTCTTGTTCTAAGATATCACTTCTTCCTTAACTTGATGAATGTGATGATCCGTGACACTCATCATCATTCTCACCTATGAACGTGTGCCTGACAACCACTTCCGTTCTACCTTAGATTGAGTGGATATCTCTTGGATTCCTTAATCAGAATCTTCGTGGTATAAGCTAGAATTGATGGCGGCATTCTTGAGAATCCGGAAGTTCTAAACCTTGTCTGTGGTATTCTGAGTAGGATTCAAGGATTGAATGACTGTGACGAGTTTCAAACTCGCGATTGTGGGGCGTTAGTGACAGACGCAAAAGAATCACTGGATTCTATTCCGACCTGATTGAGAACTGACAGATGATTAGTCGTGCTGTGACAGAGCGCGTTGAACATTTTCACTGAAAGGACGGGACTGTAGCCATTGACCACGGTGATGCCCAACATACAGCTTGCCATGGAAAGGAGTAAGAAGGATTGAATGAAGACAATAGGAAAGCAGAGAGACGAAAGGGACAAAGCATCTCCAAACGCTTATCTGAAATTCTCACCAATGAATTACATAAGTATCTCTATCTTTATTTTATGTTTTATTCATCTTTTAATTATCAATCCTCCATAACCATTTGAATCCTCCTGACTGAGATTTACAAGATGACCATATCTTGCTTCATACCAACAATCTCCGTGGGATCGACCCTTACTCGTGTAAGGTTTATTACTTGGACGACCCAGTGCACTTGCTGGTTAGTTGTGCGAAGTTGTGATAAAGAGTTGAGATTGCAATTGAGCGTACCATATTGATGGCGCCATTAATGATCACAATTTCGTGCACCAGTTACCATCAGATAAGGGAGAAGGAGGATGACATCCCTAAGACTGCATTTAGAATACGTTATGGATACTACGAGTTTGCGGTGATGTCCTTTAGGTTAATGAATGCACCTGCTCTCATCATGGATTATATGAATAGAGTCTTTTGTCCCTTTCTGAACAAGTTCGTGGTGGTTTTCATAGATGACATCTTAGTTTACTCCAAGACGGAAAAGGAACATGAGGAGCATTTGAGGATTGTGTTGCAAATCCTGAAAGAGCAAAAGTTGTATGCTAAGTTGTCGAAGTGCGAGTTCTGGAAGGAGGAAGTAAAGTTCCTAGGTCAGGTAGTGAGCAAAGGAGGAATAGTGGTGGATCCTTCTAAGGTAGAAACGGTGATGGAATGGGAGACACCGACGATGGTAACAGAAGTTAGGAGTTTCTTGGGGTTAGCCGGATTTTACCGGAGGTTTATCGAAGGATTTTCCCAAATTGCACTATCGATGACAAAGTTGACAAGAAAAGAAGTGACTTTTGTTTGGATGTCAGAATGTGAAGAGAGTTTTCAAACTTTGAGGCAGAGATTAACTTCAGCACCTATTTTGATCTTGCCGGAACCGCATGAACCATTTGAAGTGTACTGTGATGCTTCTCTGAAAGGTTTGGTTTGCGTGTTGATGCAACACCGGAACATAGTGGCTTATGCATCGGGTCAGCTGAGACCACATGAGGTGAATTATCCAACTCATGACTTGGAATTAGCGGCGATTATGTTTGCATTGAAGATTTGGAGACACCATTTGTACGGAGTAAGGTTTAGCGTCTTTTCTGATCATAAGATTCTCAAGTACATCTTTGATCAGAAAGAGCTAAATATGCGTTAGAGGAGGTGGATGGAGTTGCTTAAGGATTATGATTTTGAACTGAGTTATCATCATGGAAGGGCAAACGTGGTAGCAGATGCATTAAGTAAAAAATCCATAACAATAGCTTGGATGAGAATTAAGGAAGAGGAGCTGATGGAGAAGTTTGTGGGTCTTAAGCTGGATATGGATCAAGTTGCTGGAAGAGCTTGCCTGAATCAGTTACAGATCTCAAGTGACTTTAAATCTGATATAAAGGCTCATCAAAACGATGACATGTTACCAAAGGTGTTGCCAGCTATCAAACAAGGGAAGCAATGGAGGGTATCATGGGATCAAGACAGATTGTAGAGATTCAAGGGAAGAGTCATTGTGCCGGATGTGGGGACATTGCGGCAAGATATCTTGAGAGAAGCGCACAAGAGTGGATTTTCTATTCACCCTGAAAGTACTAAGATGTACCATGATCTGAAGACTATGTTCTGGTGGCCCGGTATGAAGAAGGATGTGGTAGAACATGTCTCAAAGTGCCTGACGTGTCAGAAGGTGAAGATAGAACATCAGAAACCGTCGGGAATGCATCAACCACTTGAAATTCCTCAGTGGAAGTGGGAAGGAATTTCAATGGATTTTGTGACCAGTTTATTGAGGACTAATTGACCGGTTTATTGAGGACTAGGTCGGGATTTAATGCGATTTGGGTGATAGTGGATCGTTTAACCAAATCTGCTCATTTTCTACCTATTCGAGTAAAATGTTCTATGGAAGAGTTAGCAAGGTTGTATATAAAGGAGATAGTAAGGTTGCATGGTGTGCCGTCGAGCATAGTGTCGGACCATGATCCCCGATTCACTTCAAGATTTTGGGGAGCTTTCTAAAGGGCTTTCGGTACGAAACTATGTCTTAGTAGGGCGTATCATCCACAAACAGACGGACAGTGGGAAATGACTATTCAGACATTGGAAGATATGCTGAGAGTGTGTGTTTTGGATCAACCCCGGGAGCTGGGACCGCTACATGCCATTGGTGGAGTTTACATACAACAATAGCTTTCATGCGAGCATTGGGATAGCTCCGTATGAGGCCTTGTATAGACAGAAGTGCTAGTCTCCACTTTGTTGGTATGAATCGGGCAAGGCAAGTGTATTGGGTCCAGATGTGGTAATAGAGACTATGAAGAAGATTGAGAAGATACGAGAAAGGATTTTGACTGCTAAGAGTCGACAGAAGAGTTATGCGGACCAGAGAAGAAAATCGTTAGAGTTTAAAGTGGGAGAGCATGTGTTTCTATGGTTACACGCACAACTGGGATTGGAAGAGCAGTCAAGACCAAAAAGTTGAATCCGAGGTATATAGGACTGTTTGAGATCCTAAGGCGTTTCGTGCTAGTGGCATATCAAGTGGCTTTGCCACCTCACTTATCTAACCTACATAACGTGTTCCACGTGTCATAACTCTGTAAGTACACTTCGGACGCGGCTCATGTGTTGGAGCCTGAGACGGTTGAGCTGAGGGAAAACTTGACTTTCCAAGTGACACTGGTTAGAATTGACGACACCAGTGTAAAGAAGCTGCGAGGAAAAGAAGTTCAGTTGGTCAAAGTTGCTTGGAAGCGAGCAGGAGTTGAACAACATACTTGAGAATTGGAATCTGAGATGCGAAAAGATTAATCCGAGCTTTTCTCAAGTAATTCAAATTTTAAGGGCAAAATTTCTTATTTGTTAGGGAGAATGTAAGAACCGCATATAATCGAACCGGTTAGTTAAGTGGTTATATTGCCCAATTGTGATTCTAAAAAGTTAGAGTGAGAATTTGAGGTTTTAAACATCATTTTTGGAGTCAGTGGGTCTTTTCGAGTCAGAAAATGTGTTTTTTGTGAAAAACCATGAAAAATTACGAATCGGCAGTTGAACCAGTTGAATTGGTTCAAGTCTGCCCGGTGCTGCGCAAGAAAAAGTAGAAACAGTCAAAAACCTTAGAAAAAGAGTAGAAATGAAAAATTGGGCGTTAATTTTAAAGGTTTGACCCGAAGTTAGGCCAAACGGGCTAAAAATGCTAACGAGTTGAACCGAGCCCAAGTTGGGCCCAAGTCCAACATATGTAAAGGTTCATTTAATGAACCCTAACCTCATAAACACACATACACTTCAGAAATGGAGAAAGGGAGGAGAGGAGGAAGAAAACACCCTAATCACCTCAATCTTCTCAAGCTCATATCTTGAGCTATAGAGCTCTGATTTGTGTGCCGTCAGTGGCTAAGCATTCCTTGTGAGGAGCTCTACAAAACCCATTAAAGAAACTCTAGAGGTAAGCTCAAAATCCTCCCAGTTATTCTCTCCAAAATTTCAGGTACCTAGGGTTTTTAATTAAGTGAATTTTTGTGATTCTTGATGTTTAGGTTCACCCTAATGCTTGCTTAGCTTTGGGTTTTGCCATCCAAATCTGTTGGAAAAGGTAAAAGGCTTTGATCTCTTGTGAACTTTTGATTTATGTTGAGCCCTAGGTTGATTTTGTGGTGATTTATATGTATATAGCTTGATTGTAAAAGTGGAGTTTGGAATGGTTTTGCAAAGCAATTGTAAAAATTGTGATTTTGGGTAAAAGTGAAATTTTGGTGTATTTTGTCTGATCATAACTTTTGCCTCAATTTTCAAAATTGGTTGAAATCTGTTTAGATTTAAAGATCTTTAAAATTCCTTTAAATCAGTGTAAAGTTTGGGGAATTTGGAATTTTTTAGAGGAAGTTATGATCATACAAAGTTGGTGTTGAAAATCTGAAAATTCTGCAGAGTTACGAAATTCTGAGTTTTCTGTTATGTGCGCACACACACTTTGCGTAAATGGCGACCTGTGCATCTGCATATGCAGAGGTAAACAATCTGCCTGCAACACTGGCACAGCTTGTGCGCGTGCACACCAATGGGAAAATTGCAACATGTTCGTACGCATAGACCTGTGCGCACACACACGTTTGGGAGGCCAATCTGTTGGGGGCGCTGGCACAGGTTGTGCAAGTGAACAGACCTTTTATGTTTTGACACCTGTGCGTACGCACACTTTTAAAAATTTCTTGGGCATGCGCAGGCACACCCCTGTGCAGACGCACATGCCTTCTTTCTCAAATTTAGTTTTCTTTTCAACTATTTCTCCTTCCCGATGAAGTTGTAAGCTTCTACAACACCTTTTTAATACTTGTGGACATATTTTTGGGTGCTCAAGTATGGAAAATGGTTTAAGGGTTTTAGACACTATTATTTCGAAAAGTTAGCAAATGGAGTACTAGGTTTCTGTTGTATTGGGGAAAGTTTGATGATGTGTGATGGATGGTTGATGAATGAAATTCAAAATCAAGGAACTGAGATGTGAATGAACAGTGGTTGAAAACGAGTCTAGGACTGTGAATGAAGTGATGGATCCATCTTGTACTAAATATGTTTTGAAAACCACTGTACCATTTTTTCATTGAGATTATGAGACGTTATGTGCCCGGAAGGGGCCGAGGTTGGATCCCGCCTGTCGAGGTAGCGGCGGCACCGTAAGGGCGGTGGTTCATCCCGCTTGGGCTTAGATGTGAGGTCGGAGGCAATAGATCCCGCTCACATCCCTTTGAATCATCAGAGCGTGCAGGCGCAAAATCCTGGATAGTGATCCGAGTACTATATCTCGAGAGTTCCCACACCATGAATTCGAAGGGCAACATCTCCATGGAGATGTGTCGGGTTGGCAGGTGAACCGACAATGTGATATCACAGCCAATAGGGCAGACATTCATTATGTGCATTTTCTACCTCTTTGTATGCTTTTCTGACTGGATGTTATTTTCTCTATTTGTTTAACATGTCTAATTGCTACTTGTATTAGTTGCTGTATATGCCTCTACTTGTGTTTTACTTGTGTTGTATATACTTGTGCTTTTCCTGGGGCTGAGGAGGTTCGAAAAGCGGTGGCGATGGGATCGCTTGGCAGATCGATTGGTGAAGGCTGTGGGACAGCGGTGTTTGATTAGAATAGAAATCCCCTAAGATAGAATACCCTTATATGGTACTACGGCTTAAGTTGAGTTAAGGAATTACTTTTATGCTGATTTGGTTTAGATACTTTAAGTTTGAATTCTTGTGATGGATATGGAGTCTAGGATTGCCTTTTGGCATCCCGGGGTCTTATATCCTACATCACTGAGTACTGTTATCATACTGAGAACCTTCAGTTCTCATACCATATTTCTGTTGTATTTTTCAGATGCAAGTCGCAACCCACCTCGGTGAGTTGTCTGGTTGGTAACAGGAGCGGAGGATCTGGATATCTTTTGGAGTCATTTGAGTTATTATATATATATATATATATGTCTCTCACTTTTATAATTTGTTTCGCCTAGAGGCTTGTGTTTGAGAGAACAAAACTTGTATAAGCTGCTTTACTGTCTGGTTTCATATATGGTTTGTATCCGGCTAGCCGGCTTAAACTCCGTGAGTCGTGGCTAGCTTCTTATGATATTATACTATATTATATTATGATGTTTTGTTATTCTACACTTGTTTTCTTATGCTCTAAGTCAGTAGCTTCGTTAGTACGCTTTGCACTTTTGAAATCCTATTTTTGAGCTATATTCTTCATCGGGCTTCTAGCTATTATTAATTCCTTCTATATAATATATGTAAAAGCTTAGACTTGTCGTAACCTTTGATTAATCTTTTGCTTTACGACGCGAGGTAAGGCTTAGGCTAATTAGGGTGTTACAATTAACCTTTACTTTACGGCATAAGGTAAGACTTAGGGTAATTAGGGTGTTACATATTCGAATTAATAAGAGAAGTAAATTATTTTTAAAAAATTTTATAACAAATTTATAAGTCATTAAGAAAAATATATTTAATAAGTCTTTTGTAAAAATTTTGTGATAGACTTAAAAATCTGTGAAAAATTAATATTTTAATTTAATCTCTAAAATTTTAAAATTTATAAGTCTCCAAACATGATAATGATATATACAACTCATTTTCTGTTAGAGATTTATAGGCTTATTGTTTCAATTCTTCAAAAACTTAATACTTTTTTTTTCACAAACTTATGAATCTATTACAAAAGATTTTTAAAGATTTACATGATATTTTTTCTTTAAAAAATTATAAATTGATCATCACAAACATATTAAAAATTTATTTGTCTTATTATTTTTTATTGTTTTCCTTAGACGAATTTTTTGAAAAATTCTTTTTTATCTGAATAATTGATATATGATTATCAGTCTCGGTTATATACTCTGCTTTCCTTTTTTTCTCTAAGGAGAAATTCGTGTTATTTAATTTCAATATTTGTCTAAAAATAATATTTGTAATTAATAAAGTAACACAAAAATACATATGTGTGTGTGAATTTTTATTGTACCAAAACTCCAAAAGTGGGATGTTTTGTCGAATTAAACTACTATTCATGACGCTCAATTAAAATTCAAACCATATTAATGAAATCAATTTAAGCAGTGAGTGATTCAAATCAAAACCAAACCAAACCAACAACCGAAGGTAGTTTGATTCTCAAATTCATGAGTTCTTTTTTTTTTTTTTTCAACTTATTAACATATATACATCCAAATGATCCAATATTATTAGTCCTGTCATGTATGTGTTCAACCTCTTTTTTCTTTTTGTTTAAAGGGGAAAAAATTTGTGTATCTGGATATTTTTACAATTAAAATTTCAGTAACTAAATCATTCTAAATTTATTTTCTTTTTCTTCAAATTTTAAAGTATTTATTATCTCAATGGTATTGTTAAGTAATACAATCTCATAATTAAATATTATATATTTATATATATTGCAAGATTAAAGTATGACATTTAACTTTAAACTACGACCCACACCAAACTAACCTAATTTTGATAAACTTGGTTTTCTTTAAATTTGCTTAGAAAATTTTTAACTAAACCAACCTAATTATTTAGCTTTGATCAATTCAAATTTGAGAAATTGAGCCATTACTAACAGGATATATAAGGGGAGGGTCATACCCCTCCCCCAAGGTACGTTACTAACAACACTATACACGTTTCCCGCCTGCACACCTGGCTGACTTGAGCGTCGGAGTGTCTTTGCAGGTGATACCCCCTGCACGAAGAACCCAGGAAGTCGGCCGCTCCTGCCTCTCTCTCCATGACCCAGAACTAGGTGGAACCCCATTTAAGGGATCCCATCCCGAACCAACCGAACAATTTATTTTAAATAATTGAGATTTGGAGTTTAATACTTTTATTTTTATAAACAAAGAAAATTAACTATATTATCTTATATTTTAAATTAGAGTACTTGATTAAAAGCCAATTAGTAAATTGATAAATAATAGTATTCTTAAAGTCATTTTAAGAATTTAATTAGGTTTCAAATTGAAACCCTATTTAAAATTCGCAAAATTAGTAAATAATTAGCCAATAAATTAATTATTAATCCAAAAAATTAGAAAATAAAATTTTATAGTTTAATGAGGTAGAGCTAAATAAAATAAGAATTTTAACATAAATTTTAAATAACTTGGCCCAAGATTGGGCCGAACAGACTAAACTGGACAAACCGGGCTCTTATTGGACCCAAGGCCGAAACCAATAACTTCTTAATGAAGGCCAACATGCCTTCCTTCCCCCAAATCAAACGAAACACATGCTAAACTCATGAAAGTGGGAAGAAGGGGATGAGATCCAAACCCTTGGCTTGACTTCAAATCAAGATAACTTCTCACTCCGAGTTCTGATCACCTCATCGTTTGCGGCCATGTGATCATCGCGTCGAACACTATGAATCCATCGGAACAATTTCATAGGTAAGCTTCACTCTCACTCTAATTTCTCTACCCCTTGAATTTTGAAATTCATGAGTGTATATGCTGAGATTTTATTGGTTTTGGTACTTTACATTTGAATTAGCTTGCGGGAGTCGTTAGGCTTGGTCTGCTTGGTCCGTGTGTAATGACCTAATTTTCAGTATGTCTAGATCATACCAAAAATTAAGCACTACTAACTTGTCTTCCTAGTTACTATCTATTATTCATTATATGAGCCTAATCCATCATTAGAACGTTGTTAATTTGTGGGGTAATTTTTTTTGAAAATATTTGGATTAATAAATAAAATAATTCATAGTCAATTCACAAAGAATAACATATAAAATAGTTATAAACAACCATACTTATATACATCTCAAGCAATTAACAATATTTAGTTATATAGCCTTTATTAGAGTATATATTATAGATCTGAGTTAGAACACCCCTAGATATAGCTACATGATAACTATATAGATATATACATATACATACAACATCCCAGGCCCTGACCTGTTCAACAAGTCCCTAAGCTGTTGCCCAGCCTAACTTAGACTCTATGCTCACCTAATCCCTCTAAACTACTAAAGCAAGGGAAAGTATGATCTAGGTCTTCAAAACTCGGGTCAAGTCAAATGCCATCAAAAGGTGGAACATCTTCTCCTACACCTCTGCACGATTATACGTCGTCATAGGGCATCTCTCTAGTACTTCATTGAGTGGCCACATAACAGAAACATCGTGCGGAGGACATAGGCTAAAGTTCGTAGATAATCAAGGTGTAGATGTCGGTTGGTCTCATGGTATATATCTATAAACAGAAAACGAATCTCACTCTAGACTCAAAAGACTACCCAGAGCAGAACCCTTTTGCAGAACGATCATCAATAGACTATGGAAGGATACTTTTGCTTTCATCTGAAGGGGAAAGGAAGAGAGAAGGGTAAGAACTGGGGAGTCCTTCGTAGGGCCAGGGTTATTAGTTAAGTTTATTAGTTTTGTATTGTTTAGCAGATAAATAGCAGAATACAAAGAAGTAGTAAACAGAAGAAATAGATAAATAGAAAAAATAGAGAAAACAAAAAGCAAAACACAAACAAAAGAATACAAAAAAATCAAACACAGACACAGAGAATAGAATACAAAGAAAGCATACATTCATACAACAATCATAACAGAGAAAATGCACAACCAAGTATGATGCATGTCTGTCCTATGCAGGCTATGAGCTCATGTGTCAGTGTACACCCTACATCCCGACATTACCTAGGAACTAGTCTTAGATATGGCTTCCCATTGTGTCCTTCGTGCATACGTGTCGGTGGTTAAGAATACCACTCCTTCGTGACTACTGGAAGTCGGCACAAAGCTCAAACCCATAATATACGCACAAGGGGAAATAGTGATCCTCAGTTCGTGGGCATCCTCGAGATCAACACAAACAAAATAGCGATCCTCGGTTCGTGAGTTTTCCCCGAGATCAACATACAACAATACACTGATCCTCAGTTCGTGGGTTATCCCTGAGATCAAAACACAAACAGTTCGTAGGTTATTTCTGTAATCAATGATTATCAATTTGTGGGCTTTTCCCGTATATAAAACAAATAACAATTCGTAGGTTTCCCCAAGACCAATGATCATTCAGTTCGTGGGTGGTAACACGAATCTCCACACCTTCGTACTGTAGTACCAGCAAGTGCACTAGGTCGTCCATGTAATACCTGAGCAAGTCAAGGTCGATCCCACGAGGATTGTGGTTTGAAGCAACTATAGTTATCCTGCAGGTCTTAGTCAGGCAGATTAGAAGGAATTGACGTGTTTTAATATTGTATAAATTATTTTTTATATCAAATAGAGTCATTAATAGGAATAGAGAAAAAGAGTAATTAGAACTCAGAAATTGTGTAAACTATGAAAAGAGAATAGTTGAAGATTGGAGTTGCTTAGCCTTTCTAAATTAATTCTGGTATCACTGTCTTCTTTACTTGTGAATAATGTCCTTCTATGGCAGGTTGTATGTGATCAACGCCATTGCCGGTGGTCGTTGATCTCCTCTGGTCCAGATCAAATGCCATTGCCCATGGTCATTCAGTCTGACAGGGGGTGAAGCTCTAGCAGTCATTCTCTTGGTGATCCTACTCAAAACACCACAGATAAGGTTGAATCTTCTGGATCATAGTATGCTGCTTCTATGGATTCTAGCCTATGCCATGGAGACCCTAATCTCCCCGAAAATTAACTGAACTGGTGTCTCAAGAAGTCCCCAACGAAGTCGTGGATTAGCCGTCTGAGAGATGTATAAACATAGCTATTGGCTCGTGCTTTCCGGCCATGTATTCACACGAACCCAAGTAGACGCGGGTGTTTGTTAGGCACATTCGTCTTAATGTGATGAAAAGAGCTGATTGTCTGATCATCCTTTTCACCATGATAAATATTAGATATACATCTTAGAAGTAAATCAAACACGGATCGAAGAAGAAACAATAATACTTTTATTAATTCATAGGACTCAACAGGGCTCCTCCCCTCAACCTAGGAGGTTTAGAAACTCATGCTGAAGTAAATTACAAAGTAAAACATGTATGATGGTAAAAGTGATGTAAAAGTCTCTAAATAACATGAATTAAATCCCTTAAATCCTAAATTAGTGACTAGTAAGGGTAAAACAGTCTTTTTAGTGCTAAAATCCACTTCTGGAGCCTACTTGGTGAGTGTTTGGCTGAGCTTTCATCAGATCCACATGCTATGAGGTCTCCTGAATGTGGAACACCAGCTAGGGGGTTCTCTTTGGGAGTTTGGACATTGGGCTCTCCTCCTTGGCATTGGACGCCAGAAAGGGGGCAGGAAGCTGGCGTTGGACGCAAGTTTTGGGCTTTCCAATCTGAAACAACGCATAAACTATTATACATTGCTAGAAAGCTCTAGAAGTCAGCTTTCCATAGCGGTTGGGAATGCTCCATTTTAATTTCTATAGCTCTAGAAAATCTCTTCTGAGTGCAAGGAGGTCAGATCTGGATAGCATCTGCAGTACTTTTTCTGTCTCTAAATCAGACTTCTACTCCAGCTCCTCAAATTCAGCCAGAAAGTACCTGAAATGATACAAAACATAAAATCTCAAACTGGAATCCAAAAATATGAATTTAACACTAAAACCTGTAAAAACTTAATAAAAACTAGATAAAATATGGTAAAAACTACATGAAAACTATGCCAAAAGTGTATAAAATATCTGCTCATCATAACACCAAACTTAAACTGTTGCTTGTCCCCAAGCAACTAAAAACAAAAATAAGATGAAAGAAGATTAGGATACAATAAATCTCTGAGTTTCCAATGAAGCTCAGTCAATAGATGAGCGGGACTTAGTAGCTTTTTGTTTCTGAATAGTCTTGGCATCTCACTATCCATTGAAAATCAAAATGGCTGGCATCTTTAGGAAATTGGAATCCAGATGATATTATTAACTCTCCTAGTTCAACTCTTTTTAATTCTTGAACACAGCTTTTAGAGTCTTGGCCGTGACCCTAAGCATATTGTTTTCCAGTATTACCACTGGATACAATAATGCCACAGACACTTTAACTGGGTGAACCTTTTCAAATTGTGACTCGGCTTTGCTAGATTTCCCAGATAGAGGTGTCCAGAGTTCTTAAGCACACTCTTTTTGCTTTGGACCACAACTTTAACGGCTCAGTCTCAAGCTTTTCACTTGACACCTTCACGCCACAAGCACATGGTTAGGGATAGCTTGTTTGAGCCGCTTAGGCCAGGATTTTATTCCTTTGGACCCTCCTATCCACTGATGCTCAAAGATTTGGGACCGTTTTACCCTTGTCTTTTAGTTTAAAGGGTTACTGGCTTTTTGCTCTTACTTTTTGGCAGAAAGAGCTATTAGCTTTTTCTACTTCTTTTGCTTTTTTTTTTGCATGGATAATACTTTTTTTCTTGTTTTGTAACATGCTTTTTCTTTTTCCTTTTTCTTCATTCTTTCAAGAGCCAGTGCGTACGCTGAAACCACCTTATTTGGACCTCTGTAGAATATTACATATCATTTTGAAGCCCCGGACGTTAGCTTTCTAATGCCACTGAAACCACCTCATTTGGACCTCTGTAGCTCAAGTTATGACCAATTTAGTATCGAGAGGTCAGGACTAGCAGCTTTCCAAATTCCATTTCCTTCATGATTTCTTCCTTTTTGCATGCTCTTTTTTCTCACTTCTTCAACCTATACTTGCCTTGAAAACTTGGAATCACTCAACAAATACATCAAGGCACCAAATGGGATTAAAGAGAATAAAAATTGACTAAATTAAGCAGAAAAGAGCATGTTTTCACTTTTAGGCACATTTTAGGAAGAAATCTCAAAAGCATGATATTTAGATGAATAAATGTGGGTTTACATGATGAAATCCACTCAAATCAATCCAAAATATATCATCAAATATGGATTTATCAGCTAGCATCATAAAATTCAACTTTAAACATGCACTGTTTATTCATGCATTCAGAAAACTAAAGCAATGCCACCATATCAAAATAATTTACTATTCTTTATTGGAAAGCTCAAAAATTTATGCATCTTTATTTCTTCTAAAAAAATCTACTATTTTATTCATGTTTAATGATGATAAGAGGAATAATTTATAGCTAATTGGAAAAATAAAAATTAATTAATTACTACTAATGCTTATGTAATCCTAAAAGACATAAAAATAAAAATAAAAATAAAGACTTAATTACTACTAGTGATCATACAACCTAATTATGAATTAGAATAACAGAAATATGAAAAATAGGAATTAGAATAGCCACAGAGTTGAAACTCAACAACCTTCAGCTTGGGAGATGCTGGTTTCTTCAGGCTGTGGGACGCATGGCTCTTCAACTTGAGGGGTACTGGGCTCTTCAGGGGAAAGCTTCTGGCGCTTCAGCTCCTCCAGCTCACGCCCCTTGCTTCTCCTGCTCCTTGATCAGTTTACAAATCATGCTAGTCTGATCTATCTGTTCTTCTTTGAGCTGATCCAACGTGCTCTGTAAGTGAATTACAGACGCCTTCAGCTGTTCCCAGTACTCTATTGGGGGGATCTCTTGAGAAGGCTCAGGTGCCTTCCTTTTAGGGTGATCGTCTTCTATCTTTGAGCTCTCCATCACTTGCTTGGTGATTGATTTTTCCACGGGAATAAAGTTGTCCAATTGGATCAGAACCCTAGCCTCTTGGCATGGCTCCCCTTTTGTATTCTCAATCCATTGAGTTCCTGGTAGGCATATGTCCTCTAGGACTTGATCCAGCTTTTGGTTGGCTACAACCCTTCTGTTGTATGACCCACGGTCATCCTTTTGCTGAGGTAATTTGAAGACCTCTCTCACCCTATCCAGATGAAAGTACATGATCTTCCCTCTGACCATGGTACGAAAAGTATAAAAGGTTGTTCCATCTTTCTTTTGCTTATCTGTCATCCACAGATTTGCATAGAATTCCCAGATCATGTTGTATCCAATATTTAATTCGGGATTACTTAGAGTCTCCCAGCTTCTCCTTCGAATCTGCTCTTGGATCTTCGGGTATTTAATTTCTCTAAGGTTGAATCCCACTTCAGGGACTACTGGCCTTTTGCTCATTATCTTATGATAATATTCTTCATGTTGCTTGGTAAGGAATCGAATAGGTTTGAAAAAAACTGTTGAGTTGTCTTCTTTCTTATTCTTTGGGACAGTCTTGCCACTTTTTGGAGCCATAGAGTTGAATTTTTTATGAGAGAACAGGGCTACTGCCACACCAAACTTAAAAGTTTGCTCCTTCTCGAGCAAAGAGTGAGAAAGGAAGAAGTAGAAAAAAGAATAGAAGATGAAAAAAGAAGAGAGAATTTGAATGAGAGGTGTTGAGTGAGGGGGAGAGGAACGGTCATGCATATGTATAAGGAGGGGAAGGGATTTTCAAAAATAATTATAATAGAAAGATAAAGATTTTTTGAAAAAGATAGAATAGATAAGTTGTTAAATTTAAAAGATAGGAAAAGATTTAAAGATGATAGAAAAGGCATTAAAGACAAGATAAGAGGAATGAAAAAGATTTGAAAGTTTAATAAAAGATATGAACAAGATAAGAAAAGATTTTGGAAGATTTTGAAAACAAGTTATAGAAGATATGAAATTTTGAAAAGGATTTGGAAAAAATTTTGAAAAAATGTTTTAAGTTTGAAATTAAATTGAAATTAAAGTATTTGAACCAAATTTGATTTAAAAATCAAAGAATATTTGAAATTGAATTGGAAGAAAATGAGTTGAATCAAGAGAAGATTAAAATTTTAAAGTTACCTCCATGCTGCTATGCTGGCATTTTAACGCCTAGAATGGTGGAATTTTGGCGTTTAACGCCAGAGTAGTGCTCCCTTTTAGGCATTAAATGTCTAGCCAGGGCCTCCTTGCTGGCGTTTAATGCCAAGCATATACTCCTTCTTGGGCGTTAAACGGCCAGCCAAGGCATCATGTCTGGCATTTAACGCCAGGTGTGTGCTCCGTTATGGGTGTTAAACGCACAGCCAGGGCCTCATGGTTGGCGTTTAACGCCAGGTTCATGCTTCCTTCAGGGCGTTAAACACCCAGCCAGGGTCTCCTAGCTGGCGTTTAACGCCAGGTGTGTGCTCCGTTATAGGCGTTAAACGCACAGCCAGGGCCTCATGGTTGGCGTTTAATGCTAGGTTCATGCTTCTTTCAGGGCGTTAAACGCCCAGCTAGGGCTTCCTCGCTGGCGTTTAATGCCAGACTTGTTGTCTCTATGGGAGTTTGAACGCCCAGTTGCCACCCTATTCTGTTTGTTGTTCTGCATCATTGTGTCTCTGTTTAAGCACTGTTCATGATCACTAATACTTAAAACATAATGGAAAACAAATTAAAAAAATCTAATTAAAATAGAAATAACTAGAAAATCAATAAAGTATGGGTGATTATGGGGTTGCCTCCCAACAAGCATTTTTTTAATGTCTTTATCTAGACTTCACTGTACTTAACTTAGTAGCAGTATTGAGCTTCCTGGCTCTATATCTCCTTTAAGGTAATGCTAAACCCTCTGCCCATTGACAGTGAACCTGGTTTCTTTACCTTGAAGTTCTGTGTGTCCGTAAGGTGATACCTTGGTAATCACAAACGGTCCCATCCAATGGGATTTAAGTTTCCTAATAAACAGTTTGAGTCTTGAATTGAAGAGCAAGAATTTCTTGTCCTGGTTCAAAGACTTTGGAAGCTAACTTCCTGTCATGCCACCTTTTTGCCTTTTCCTTATAGATCTTTGCATTCTCGAATGCATCTAAGCAGAATTCATCCAACTCATTTAGTTGGAGCAGCCATTTCTCCCCTGCTGCTTTAGCATCAAGGTTAAGGAATCTAGTAGCCCAATAGGCTTTGTGTTCTAGTTCCACTGGCAAATGACAGGACTTCCTATATACCAACTGATATGGTGAAGTTCTAGCCCAATACTTTCTAGAGGCACTTACTATCCTCTCTAGGATTTGCTTTAGTTCTCTATTATAGACTTCATCTTACCCATTTATTTGGGGATGATACAATGTTGCTACTTTATGGCAAATTCTCTATCGGCTTAAGACAAAATCCAGCTGTCTGTTGCAGAAATGAGTTCCTCCATCACTAATTAGTGTCCTAGGGACACCAAATTTGCTGAAGATATTCTTTTGGAGGAACTTCATTACTATTCTGGTGTCATTTGTGGGTGTTGCTATTGCTTCAACCCATTTAGACACATAATCTATTGCCACAAGCATGTAGATGTTTGAGTATGAAGGCGGGAAAGGTCCCATGAAATCTATGCCCCATACGTCAAATAACTCAATCTCTAAGATTCCTTACTGAGGCATGCTGTGACCATGGGGAGTTTGCCTGCCCTCTGGCAACTATCACTGTTACTGACGAACTCTCTAGAATCCTTAAAGAGAGTAGGCTAGTAAAAGCCACATTGGAGAACCTTGGTGGCTGTCCACTCACCTCCAAAATGTCCTCCATAGTCTGAACCATGGCAATGCCATAGAATTATCTATGCCTCTTCTTCAGAAACAGCATCGGATTATTCCATTTGAGTATCTCTTAAAGAGATATGGCTTATCATGTAGGTAATATTTTCCATCATGCATGAGTTTCTGGGCTTATCCTGTTCGGATGGCATATAGTTGCTCATCTGGAAAGGATTTGGATATGTCAGTGGATGGAGAAAAAGTTCCTGCAACTAGCTCAATCCGGGACAAGTGATCAGCCACCTGATTTTCTATCCCTTTTCTGTCTCTAATTTCTATATCAAACTCTTGCAGGAGTAATACCCATCTTATATGTCTGAGTTTAGAATCCTGCTTAGTGAGTAGATACTTTAGAGCAGCATGGTCAGTATAAATAATGACCTTAGATCCTACTAGGTAGGATCTGAACTTGTCAATGGCATAAACCACTGCAAGTTGCTCCTTTTCTGTAGTAGTGTAGTTTTTCTACGCATCATTTAATACGCGACTAGCATAATAAATGACATGCAGAAGCTTGTCATGTGTCTGACCTAGGACTGCACCAATTGCATGATCACTTGCATCACACATTAGCTCAAATACCAAGTCCCAGTTGGGTGCAGATACTATAGGAGCAGTGACAAGCTTGGCTTTTAGAGTTTCAAAGGCAGGCAGGCATTCTTGGTCAAAGACGAATGGAACATTAGTGGCCAAGAGACTACGCAGGGATTTTTCAATTTTTAAAAAATCCTTTATAAACCGCCTGTAGAATCCTGCATGTCTTAGGAAGCTTCTAATTACCTTTACACTAGTAGGTAGAGGCAAGCATTCGATCACTTCTACCTTAGCTTGATCCACTTCTATCCCCTTATTTGAGATCCGATGCCCAAGAACAATGCCTTTAGTTACCATGAAGTGGCATTTCTTCCAGTTTAGAACTAGGTTTGTTTCTTGGCATCTTTTCAAGACCAGGGTCAGATGATCAAGACAGGAGTCAAATGAGTCTCCATAAACAGAGAATTCATCCATGAATACTTGACGTGCAGAAAATTACCGATTAAGAATTTGTAATGGAAATTAACGTTGAGAGTATAGTTCTTAACCGATAAAAATTTCGTGTATCAATTTAAATAGGGTTGTCACAAATTTAGAATAAAATACTGGGAGTAAATTTCCCATGTCGTCTCCTAACGAGTTGCTAAGAGAGTGCTATTTATTAGTCAGGAGTTTTTCGAGAAATTTAGAGTTTGGGAAATAGGCAAATAAATGATTGTAAATTAAAGCAGTGGAAATTAAAGAGAGATTTTATGTAATTAAGATAAAAAGCCTTGACCAGGAGAAGATTAATTGGAAATTCTATCCTTGTTGGATTTTCCCAAAAGTAATAATGAGAGGTTGTTGTTTTTACTTAATTAACCCTTACCGAATAAAGGAAAGTAAAGTAATTGAGCCAACTCTTATTCACAAGTCCTAATCCTCTCCCTTTAGAAGGATTAGCGCTAGTAACTAGAAAGCCAACCAACAACTTCCAATTTCAATTTAACTCTTGAGTATTCCAACTCAAAGGTCTCCTATTAATCAACTCCAAAGTCAAGTTGAAAGTCTACTCCATTGACATGGATGCCATTTTCGCATGCATGTGAAGGGAGTAAGAGGAAGACATGATAATTAAACTTAATTGAAAATAATCAACAAATAAAATAATTAAATAGAAAAATATCCTTGCATTAATTAATTCCAAAATCAAAGGTATCCATATAACTCAAAACAAAGTAAATAGGAAATAAAAGAGTAAGGAAATAGAAAACAAACTATAATGATAGAGACTTCAACGGAGGTAGTAACTCTTCTCAATATCCAATCCAAAAGCATGAAACTAGAAAATCTATGGATATGAAGAACCCTAGAGTAAGTGGTAAAATTCTCTCTTCGATTTCGAAAAACTAAAACTAAAACTAAAAATACCAGAATGTGTGAATGTGTCAATGTGTGTTGAGTCTCTGCTGTCCCCTGGCTCTAGTCTGCGTTTCTGGGCCGAAAACTGGGTCCAAACTCAGCCCAAAATTGACCCCAACGTTTTCTGCGAATTCTGCATGTGGCGCATGTCACGCGTATGCGTCAAGTTCGCGTGCGCGTCGATGGTCCTCTGCGCGTGTCACGCGTATGCGTCAGGTGCGCGTCTGTGTTGCTATGGAATGCGCCAAGTTACGTGTACACTTCAGGTATGCGTGCGCGTCGATTCTCGCTGGTCAGCTCCTTAGTTTCTTGTGTTCCTTCCATTTTTGCAAGCTTCCTTTCCATCCTCTAAACCATTCCTGCCCTATAAGGCCTGAAAACACTTAACACACAGATCACGACATCGAATGGTATAAAGGGGAATTAAAGATTGACAATTTAAAGGCTTAGGAAGCAGGTTTTCAATCATAGAACAAAATTGGGAAGGATTTCTAAAACCATGCAGTTTATATGAATAAGTGTGCAAAGAACTGATAAAACCCACTCAATTTAGCACAAGATAAACCATAAAATAGTGGTTTATCAATCTCCTTACACTTAAACATTAGCATGTCTTCATGCTAAGCTTAAGGAGATCAAAAGACAAACATAAATCATGTTCCACTAATTCAAAAATAAATAAGTCCTCCAAGACAAACATAAATCAGATTCCACTAATTCAAATCACACAATAAGAAGCAAGTAAACTTGTATGAAGATGGCTCATGAAAGCCGGGAACATAGAATCAAGCATTGAACCCTTACTGAAAAAGTATATGCCCTCTGATCACTCAAGTGTTTAGGGTTAATCCACTCTAGTCTCCTCTAATCATGCTTTCTAAACTTTTCTCTTCATCTAACCAATCAACAGATATCTAGTGTACAAATGCAAACATCTTGAGGTCTTTCCAGGGTTGTAATGGGACTAAGGTAAGGATGAGGGTATATGTATGGCCAAGTGAGCTATAAATTGAATCTTTGACTAACATAAGTTTCCACTTAACACACATATACACTCTATATAATTCTAAATTCATGCCTCGCTTCCCATAATCTCACTTTTGTATAATTCACATACTCATGTATCAATATTTTTTTTTAATTTCATCACATATGCATTGATCTTTTTATTGTGGACGTGGGTGAGTACTAACAATGAGCTCCTTCAGATAGGTGTATCGGCGCTTATTGTGGTGCTCCAGTCGCTCCATCTGCCGGTCTTGCCGGTCTAACCTCTTAAGGATCTGAAGGAACATCTGAGTAGTGGATGGGGGAGGAGGTGTAGGGGATAGCGGGGCGGAAGTAGGAGGAGTGTCTAAAGATGGGCCTGGATGTCAGCTAGCAGAGGGTACTGGGGTCTGATAAACTTCCCATTCAGGACATACTAATCAGCCATTGGGATCATGGCTTTGGTGTCCCGAGCCCTATAGGAAACTCCAACTACAGAGACAAGATATGAAACCAATGCCGAAAAGGGTAGGTTACCTGCAATCTGTACGTGTCCCATGACCTGCCGGATGTGCCTTGGTAGATTTAGAGGTTGCTCTGTGAGAATGTACCAGATGAGAACAGCCATGTCTGCGGTGAAGGTGGACTCGTGAGTGCTCAAAAATACATAGTGGGACATAATCTGTGCCCACACATGAGCCTCCAAGGTAAGTGCGCGAGCTGAGATGCTCTTAGGTCAGGTCCGATGCTATCCATAGATCCAAGTGCTTCAAGGTTATGCTATTACACCAAGGACGATATCCCAGTCAAACTGGTATGTCTGGCACTTGAGGGAGGCCTCTTGATAGGCATCCAATCCCTATGGGCCAGGTGGACGATCCAATGCTTGCTGAATGGCCCCTTTGGAGACAAGGACTTGCTTTTGACAAACATATACAAACTGCAGGGTAGGCAAGTGAAAGTTGGAGTAGAATTCAACTATCCATGAGAGATTGGCTACCTGTGGCTGCCTCCTCAAGAATCCCTACTGTCTTCTCTCGATGTGGGGCTCTACAAAATCAACAAGGTGTGTTGGAAGAATGAGTAGGTACTCATTATTATAGTGAACCGTGTAGAGTCCCTAGCGGGAAATGCTTTCTCTGCTTCAACAACTTTGATGATTCTCTTTATTCGATTTTTGGGCGACTTGACGCTCGTAGAGGGTTGTGCCGTAGCCGCCGCCCTCTTAGTGCCTTTCCTTCCTAGTGGCTTATCAGTAGCCTTTCCTTTTCCTTTCTAGGTGCCCATCCTAAGGAAGAAAGAGATAGGGAAAATAGTAAATAAAGATAGCAAAAAAGCCAGAAGGAAGGAATTCCAAGTGATAATAAATGCCCAAGGAAATAAATTCCGGTAGCTACAGCATGCAGGTAAGATATCAAGGAAGATCATAAAGGCATATCATACAACTAAATGCAGGAGGGATAATGGCATGCAATTAAGAGGCATGAGAAGCATAGCTCAAGCATCAAGTTCAATAATAAGTAGCACATGGAAGAAAAGAATGAGCATTGGTATGATGACAATTGTGAATGATATACTCAATACATGTGGAGTGCAAGAGTTGTGAAAAAGAGGCATTAAAGTAGGAAGAATATGAGAAAAAAGAATTCAAAATGCCATGTTGGCTTTTTCACAAATACTTGGTGTTCAAGTTAAAATAGGAATAAAAATAAGTAATCCAAGTGTATATGAGAGTCATAATAAAAAGTCAATTGTCAAATTATTCCTCATAATAACTACAAGCTCAAATATAATAAAACAATACCTAAATAAAGCTCCAACACCAACATAAAAATGCATGATGAAAGAATGAAAAAAAAATCATAAATAATGAAACTAAAAGAAACTTGAGAAGAAAAGAAAACAAAATTAAATGCAATGAATGAAAGAGGAATGGAAGAGTAGAGGAGAGAAAGAGAAGGAACCTGATGAAGAAGATGAAAAGAGGAAGAGGAAAGAAGTAAGAAGGGTGAAAGAAGGAAGAAGAAAGAAAGAAGAATTAGGAATGAAAGAGAATTAGGATTTGGGGGGGAAGAATAGAAATCTGGCGGCGGACTAGGTTAAGTAAGGTGGCGCAAGCAACACGCGTGCGTACTACACGCAGACACGTCAGTTGCGCAAGAAGGGAGGGATGCGTAAGCGTCAAGCATGCGTACGCGAGCATCTGGTGGTGCCAGTCACGCGAGACCAGCCTCGCGCTTGCACAACTCGCTGTGCATTTTACACTTGGGGCTAAAATCGCAAGCGCATGCGCGTGCATGCATGGATGATCATACGTTGAGAATGACGCGTACGTGTGAATGATGTTGTGCCCCTAGCACAGTACCAGCCCCAGACCAGCACAACTCTCTAGTCGTATAGGGATTTACGCCGATTTTTTCATCCGCGCGGACGCGCCATAGACGCAGATGCGTGGGTTGCCAGAAGTGTAAGTGACGCGCACATGGTAGAGAAGCGTAAGCGTGGTCGTGTTTGTACCTAAAGCACATTTCGTGCCCAACTCCCGCGCAACTTTCTGTTCAATCTGGTAGATTTTACATTCACATCTGACGCGTACGCGTAGGGGTGGGCAAAAAAACGGGATCCAAACCATTTAAAAAATCCAAACCAAACCATTTAAAAAAACCAGTTTTAAACAAAAAAAAAAATCTAATCCAAATTATATTTATTTTATAGTTTGGTTTTTGATCCAATCCATTTAAATGGTTTTAAACCAGATCCAGATCCAGATCCAAATTAAAATCCAGATCTAAAAAAACCCTAATTTAGAGTCTTCTCCTCTTCGACAAATCCTCTTCAACAAAACCAAATCCACTCTTTACCACCATCAACATTTCTTCTTCTCTGCCTCTCGTCGGAGCTCGCCGGTGGTTCGTCGGCCTTTACCTCTTTGAGTCTTCAGTCTTCACTTTGATTCAAGACTCTGTCTCTCTGCCTCGACCTCCCATTCGCAACTCTGTCTTCTCTCTTTTTCGGTTCTCTTCTTCTATCGTTGGTGGCTCGCCGGAGCTCATGCTCATCAATTGAGGTAAGCCTCCTCCTTGCCCTTGTTTCTGAGTTCTGAGTTTTAAGGATACAAAAACTCCTGTTCTATGCCTAGGCAAGTGCTTGGTCTAAATTCTGTTTCTTTGCTACATTCATCTTTTGAATGGTTTTTGTATTATATTCTTTATTTATTTTTATATATTTGGATGTGCTTTGACACCTTGCTCTGCTATCTAGTGCTTCAAAATTAATGTTTTCTTATCCCTTTGAATGGTTCAAGAATAAATTGTTATTATTAATTTATTACTGAAAATAAATTGTTGATCATTGCAGCCATACTATGCATTGTAGCCATATTAATTTAAAAAATCTGATTTTAAAACTGGATTTTATAAAAAAAATTGGATTTTATATTTGGATTTAAAAAAATGGATTTTAGATTTGGATTCAAAAAAACCGGATTTAAAACCGGTTTTATACGTAAAACTGGATTTAAAACCGGTTTGTAAGTAAAACCGGTTTGTAAGTAAAACCGGATTTAAATTCTAAAACCGGTTTTTATTTTTTCAAACCGGTTTAGAACCGGTTTCTCTCTTCAATCCAGTTCTGGTTTGGTTTCATGAACCATAAAACTGGTTCTGAAATGGATCCAGTTTGGATTTATAAAAATCCGAACCATGCCCACCCCTACGTACGCGTATATGACGCTCGCGCATCGAATGCCCTTTTTTATGCAGAATAAATGAAGGAACACTGATAAAAATAAAACAACGAAAAACTAATAATGAAAAGGAACGATCATACCATGGTGGGTTGTCTTTCACCCAGCACTTTTCTTTAACGTCCTTAAGTTGGACGGGCTATAAGCTCAGTCTTCTTCTGTTGGTGGATCCTCCAAGAGGAGGATCTCCAGCTCCTTGTTGTCCTTCATCTTCTCACCATGTTAGAGCTTCAAGCGGTGGCCATTGAGCTTGAGGATGTTGGGGCTTGAAGAGTGACTCAAGTGGAAGACGTCGTATGGCTCAGCCTTTTCCACTCTTTAGGGGCCTTCCCATTTTTATCTCAGCTTGCCTGGCATTAGTCTCAACCTGGAGTTGTAAAGAAGAACCAACTCCCCAGGTCTGAATTCCCTTCGCTTGATATTCTTGTCATGCATAGCCCTCACCTTCTCTTTGTATAGCCTGGAGTTCTCATAAGCTTCTAGGCAAAGGCACTTCAGTTCTTGTAGTTGCAGCTTCCTTTCAGCCCCCGCTTTCTCGAATCCCATGTTGCATTCTCGCGCTGCCCAAAAAGCCTTGTGCTCCACCTCCACTGGGAGGTGACAAGCCTTTCCGTAGACTAGGCAGAAGGGACTCATTCCGATCGGTGTCTTGTACGCAGTCCAATATGCCCAAAGCGCATCTGCAAGCCTGGTGCTCTAGTCTTTTCTATGAGGCTTGACGACCTTCTCCAGGATACGCTTTATCTCTCTATTTGTCACCTCAGCTTGTCCATTGGTTTGGGGGTGGTAAGCTGTTGCCACTTTGTGAACAATCCCATGTTTCTTCAGTAGACCTGTTAATCTCCTGTTACAGAAGTGAGTGCCTTGATCGCTCACGATTGCTCGTGGTGATCCAAAGCGACAGATAATATTATTTCAAACAAAGGGGACAACCGTGTTAGCATCATCGGTACGGGTAGGAATTTCTTCCACCCATTTAGAAACATAATCGACAGCTAACAGCACATATAAGAAATCATGAGAGTTTGGAAATGGACCCATGAAGTTAATGCCCCACACATCAAAAGTTTCACAAAACAACATAAGTTGTTGGGGCATCTCATCACTCTTGGAGATATTCCCAAACCTCTGGCATGGGGAGCAAGATTCACAGAAAACAGTGGCATCCGTAAATAGTGTGGGCCACCAGAATCCACAGTCCAGAATTTTTCTAGCTGTTCTTTGTAGACCAAAATGTCCACCACTCTCTGAAGAGTGGCAAGCCCCTAAAATCGACTGGAATTCTAACTGTGACACACACCTTCTAATTATCTGGTCAGCACTACAACTCCATAAATATGGGTCATCCCATATATCGTATTTGGACTCGCTTTTAAGCTTGTCCCTTTGATGTTTAGTAAAATTAGGAGGGAAGGCACTGATGAGCGGATAATTTATACGCTTTTTGGCATTATTTTTAGGTAGTTTTAGTAGGATCTAGTTACTTTTTGGGATGTTTTTATTAGTTTTTATGCAAAATTCATATTTCTAGACTTTACTATGAGTTTGTGTGTTTTTCTATGATTTCAAGTATTTTCTGGCTGAAATTGAGGGACCTGAGCAAAAATCTAATTCAGAAGTACACCAATTAGTGGGTATGAGAGGATTAATGTCAGATCCACAAGGACAAATGATTGATTTACCCATTCAAAGCAATTTACGCGAGGGACTCTCTTTAACAGAATATATAATTTCTTGTTACGGAGCCCGTAAAGGGGTTGTGGATACTGCTGTACGAACATGAAATACCATTAACTCTATGTGTGTTATCAATATCTCTACGTGTGATTCGTTGATACAAAAACTTCTCGATGCTATTGCTATGGCCCTTTCCTTGTAGGACAACTTTATAGGAAAATAGGAAAGGGGCTAAAAAGGGAAGGAATAAGGCAAGCAGTATGTTAATTTCTCAACTTTACCTAGGCTGACAAAGGACTGCTGATGCTGTTGGATTCTGACCTCCCTACACTCGAAGTGGATTTTCTGGAGCTACATAATTTCTAATGGCGCGCCCTCAATTGTGTTGGAAAGTAGACATCCAGGGATTTTCAGCAATATATAATGGTCCATACTTTGCTCGAGTTTTGACAACGCAAACTGGCGTTCAAACGCCCCTTCTCTGCCCTATTCTGAAGTCAAAACGCCCAAACTGGCATAAAAGTTGGCGTTTAACTCCAAGGAAGCCTCTACACGTGTAAAGCTCAATGCTCAGCCCAAGCACACACCAAGTGGGCTCGGAAGTGGATTTCTGCATCATTTACCTATTTCTGTAAGCCCTAGTAGCTAGTTTTCTTATAAATAGGACCCTTTACTATTGTATTTTCATCTTGGAATCTCTTGATCATCTTTTGATCTCTTGATCACGTTTTGGGGGCTGGCCATTCGGCCATGCCTAGACCTTGTTCTTATGTATTTTCAACGGTGGAGTTTCTACACACCATAGATTAAGGTGTGGAGCTCTGCTGCTCCTCGAGTATTAATGCAATTACTATTGTTCTTCTATTAAATTCATGCTTATTCTTGTTCTAAGATATTCACTCGCACTTCAACCTGATGAATGTGATAATCCGTGACACTCATCATCATTCTCACCTATGAACGCATGACTGACAACAACTTCCGTTCTACTTAAGATTGAGCCTGTATCTCTTAGCCTCCATTCCGAAAGATCGGAGTCTTCGTGGTATAAGCTAGAATTAATGGCGGCCATTCCTGAGATCCAGAAAGTCTAAACCTTGTCTGTGGTATTTCGAGTAGGATCTGGGAAGGGATGACTGTATCGAGCTTCAAACTCGTGAGTGTTGGGCGTAGTGGCAGATGCAAAAGGATCACTAGATTCTATTCCAACATGATCGAGAACCGACAGATGATTAGCCGTGCAGTGACAGCGCATTTGGACCATTTTCACTGAGGACGAGAGGTAGCCATTGACGCTGGTGAAACCCAAACATATAGCTTGCCATAAAAAGGAGTATGAAGGATTGGATGAAGGCAGTAGGAAAGCAGAGATTCAAAAGGAGCAAAGCATCTCCATACACTTATCTAAAATTCTCACCAATGAATTACATAAGTATCTCTATCTTTACTTTATGTTTTATTTATCTTTTAATTTATTTATCTTTTAATTATGAAAACTCTATCACCCATTTGAATCCGCCTGACTGAGATTTACAAGGTGACCATAGCTTGCTTCAAGCCGACAATCTCCGTGGGATCGACCCTTACTCACGTAAGGTATTACTTGGACGACCTAGTGCACTTGCTGGTTAGTTGTGCGAAGTTGTGATGAAGTGTGATTCACGTTTGAGAGCATGCAGTCTATTGGCGCCATTGTTATTATCACAATTTTGTGCACCATGTTTTTGGCGCCGTTGCCGGGGATTGTTCGAGTTTGGACAACTGACGGTTCATCTTGTTGCTCAGATTAGGTAATTTTTATTTTTTTTTCAAAAAGTTTTCAAAAATCTTTTAAAAATTTTTTTCTTCTTTTTCGGTTTTTTTTCAAAACAATTTTCAAAAAATACAAAAAAATTCATAAAAATCATAAAAACTCAAAAATATTTCATGATTCTTGTTTGAATCCAGTGCCAAATTTTAAGTTTGGTGTTAATTGCATGATTTTAATTGTCTTGCAATTTTCGAAAAACATGCATAATGTTCTTGATGAACTTCAAGTTGTTCTTGATGAATTTCCTTGTTTGATCTTCATGATTTCTTGTTTTGCACTGCATGATGTTTTACATGTGCATTCTTGCAAAGCATACGGCCCAAACATGAGAAAGTTCTAAGTTGGTGTCCTCCATGTTTTCTTTCATTAAGAAAACTGAGCTCTTGATGTTCATCTTGATCTTCAAGATTGTTCTTGGTGTTCATCTTGACATTCATAATGTTCTTGCATATATCTTGTGTTTTCATTCAAGAATTATATGTTTTGACTCATTTTGCTGTTTTTCAAAATTGAAAATATATCTTCTTGAATAAAGGATATAGCAAAATGAAGATCCAAGAACATAAAGCAGAGGATTTACAGAGAAAAAGCTGGGCGTGTAAAACGCCCAGTGAAGAAAGAAAGCTGGCATTTAAACGCCAGCCAGGGTACCTGGTTGGGCATTTAAACGCCCAATAAGGAAGAAAAACTGGCGTTTAAACGCCAGCCAGGATACCTAGCTGGGTGTTTAAACGCCCAAACCATGCAGCAATTGGGCGTTAAACGCCCAAAACATGCAGCTCCTGGGTGTTTAATGCCAGGATGACACAAGGAGAGGAATTTTGTTTTCAAATCAAATCTTTTTCAAATCTTCATAATTTTTCAAAATCAAATCTTTTTCAAATCAAATATTTTCAATTATATCTTTTCAAAATCCTATATTTTCAAACATATCTTTTTCAAAAAAAAAATCAAATCTTTTTAATTTCCTTTTCAAATTTTTTTCAAAATAGATTTCAATCATATCTTTTCAAACATATCTTTTTCAAATCATATCTTTTTCAAAATCAATTTCAAAAATCTTTTATAAACTTCCTATCTTTTCAAAATTGATTTTCAAATCTTTTTCAACTAACTAATTGACTTTTTGTTTGTTTTACTATTTCTTATCTTTTTCAAAACCACCTTTTCACTTTTAATTTTCGAAAAACATTAACCTTTTTTTCAAAATTTTTTTAACTAATTATTTTGAATTTTAATTAAAATTTTCGAAAATTTCCCCCTCTCACCTTTTTCTATTTGAACACTAACATTCCTCCTCCACTGTCAATTCGGACTCCATCTCTCTCGTGTGTTCGAATTCTTACCTCCTTCTTCTATTCTTTTTTTTCCTCTGACATCTCCAGGAATCTCTATACTGTGACATAGAGGATTCCATATTTTCTTTGTTTTCTTCTCTTTCATATGATCAGGAACAAAGATAAAGGCATACTTGTTGAAGCAGATCCTGAACCTGAAAGGACTCTGAAGAGGAAGCTAAGAGCAGCTAAAGCACAAAACTCTTAAGAGGACCCCACTGAAATTTTTGAAAAGGAAGCAGCAAAAGAAACAATTATGGCCGAACCAAACAACAATGCAAGGAATATGCTTGGTGATTTTACTATACCAAATTCCAACTTCTATGGAAGAAGAATCTCAATCCCTGCCATTGGAGCAAACAATTTTGAGCTAAAGCCTCAATTGGTTTCTCTACTGCAACAGAACTGCAAGTTTCATGGACTTCCATCAGAAGATCCTTATCAGTTTTTAACTGAGTTCTTATAGATCTGTGATACTGTTAAGACCAATGGAGTTGATCCTGAAGTCTACAAGCTTATGCTTTTTCCCTTTTGTTATAAGAGACAGAGCTAGAACATGGTTAGACTCACAACCTAGAGATAGCCTGGACTCTTGGGATAAGCTGGTCACGGCTTTCTTAGCCAAGCTCTTTCCTCTTCAAAAGCTGAGCAAGATTAGAGTGGATGTTCAGACCTTCAGACAAAAAGATGGTGAGTCCCTCTATGAAGCTTGTAAAAGATACAAGCAACTGACCAAAAAGTGTCCTTCTGACATGCTTTCAGAATGGGCCACATTAGATATATTCTATGATAGTCTGTTGGAATTTTCCAAGATGTCACTGGACCATTATGCAGGTGGATCCATTTACCTAAAGAAAATGCCTGTAGAAGCTCAAAAACTTATTGAGATGATTGCAAATAACCAATTCATGTACACCTCTGAAAGGAATCCTGTGAGTAATGGGACACCCCAGAAGAGAGGAGTTCTTAAAATTGATGCTCTGAATGCCATACTGGCTTAGAACAAAATATTGACCTAACAAGTCAATATGATCTCTCAGAGTCTGAATGGATTGTAAAATGTATCCAACAGTACTAAAGAAGCATCTTCTGAAGAAGAAGCTTATGATCCTGAGAACCCTGCAATGGCAGAGGTGAATTACATGGGTGAAGCCTTTGGCAACACCTATAATCTTTCATGGAAAAATCATCCAAATTTTTCATGGAAAGATCAACAAAAGCAAGGCTTCAATAATAACAATGGTAGAAGAAACAGGTTTAGCAATAGCAAACCTTTCCCATCATCATCTCAGTAACAGACAGAGCATTCTGAGTAGAATTCTTCTAACTTAGCAAACATGGTCTCTGATCTATCTAAGGACACTCTTAGTTTCATGACTGAAACAAGATCCTCCATTAGAAACTTGGAGGCACAAGTGGGCCAGCTGAGTAAAAGGGTTACTGAAACTCCTCCTAGTATTCTCCCAAGCAATACAGAAGAAAATTTAAAAGGAGAGTGCAAGGCCATTGATGTAATCAAAATGGCCGAAACCTTGAAGGAGGATGAGGATGAAAACTCTAATGAGGAAGACCTCAAGGAACGTCCACCATTCAGTAAGGAGTACCCTAATGAGGAACCAAAGGAATCTGAGGCTCGTACAGATACCATAGAGATTCCCTTAGACCTCCTTTTACCATTCATGAGCTCTGATGACTATTCATCTTCTGAAGAAGATGAAGACATTGTTGAAGGGCAAGTTGCCCAATATTTAGGAGCAATCATGAAGCTGAATGCCAAGCTATTTGGTAATGAGACTTGGGAGGAAGAGCCTCCCTTACTCACCAATGAACTGACTACATTGGTTCAGCAAAATTTACCTCAAAAGAAACAGGATCCTGGTAAATTCTTAATACCCTGTACCATAGGCACCATGACCTTTGAAAAAGCTCTGTGTGACCTGGGGTCAGGGATAAACATGATGCCACTCTCTGTGATGGAGAAACTGGGAATCTATGAGGTACAGCTGCTAAATTCTCATTGGAGATGGCAGATAAATCTATGACAAAGGCTTATGGACTAGTAGAGGACGTGCTAGTGAAGGTTGAAGGCCTTTACTTCCCTGCTGATTTCATAATCCTAGACACTAGGAGGGATGAGGATGAATCCATCATCCTTGGAAAACCCTTCCTAGCCACATCAAGAGCTATAATTGATGTTGATAGAGGAGAATTGATCCTTCATGTGAATGAAGAATGCCTTGTAGTAAAGACTCAAGGTTCTCCATCTGTAACCATGGAGAGTAAGCATGACGAGCTTCTCCCAATACAGAGTCAAACAGAGCCCTCACATTCAAACTCTAAGTTTGGTGTTGGGAGGCCAAAGCCAAACTCTAAGTTTGGTGTTGAGAGATCTCAACCATACTCTGATCATTTGTGAGGCTCTATGAGAGCTCACTGTCAAGCTATTGACATTAAAGAAGCGCTTATTGGGAGGCAACCCAATTTTATTCTATTATCTAATTTTATTTTTTCTATGTTATTTTTTTGTTTTGTTCTCTTTTAGGTTGATGATCATGTGAAGTCACAAAGACACTCATAAAAATAAAGCAGAAGTCAAAAACAGTACACCCTGGAAGAAGGATTTACTGGCATTTAAACGCCAGTAAGGATAGCAAAATGGGCGTTTAAATGCCCAATCCGGCACCTTTCTGGGCGTTTAAACGCCAGAACATGAAGGAAAGCTGGCGTTTAAACGCCAAAGCAGGTAGTAAACTGGCATTTAGAAGTGGTGCGCGAAATTGTGAACAATACTTTTTCACAACTTTCATAATCCCCGGTAATGGCTCCAAGAACGTGGTAGCTCAATACCATGGCATTACACAACTTCGCACAACTAACCAGCAAGTGCACTGGGTCGTCCAAGTAATAAACCTTACGCGAGTAAGGGTCGATCCCACGGAGATTGTTAGTATTGAAGCAAGCTATGGTCATCTTGTAAATCTTAGTCAGGCAAACTCAAATGGTAATGGTGATGAACGAAAATAACATAAAAGATAAAGATAGTGATACTTATGTAATTCACTGGTAGGAACTTCAGATAAGCGCATGAAGATGCCTTCCCTTCCGTCTCTCTGCTTTCCTACTGTCTTCATCCAATCCTTCTTACTCCTTTCCATGGCAAGCT
>NC_029781.3:47404942-47406866 GCF_000817695.3 Arachis duranensis
TTTTTCATTCAAGAAAGGTGATGGATTCATAGGACATTCATAACTTTAAGGCATAGACACTAAGACACTAATGATCACAAGACACAAACATGGATAAACATAAGCACTAAAAATTCGAAAAACAGAAGAACAAATAACAAGGAAATCAAAGAATGGGTCCACCTTAGTGATGGCGGCTCTTTCTTGCTCTTGAAGATCCTATGGAGTGCTTGAGCTCCTCAATGTCTCTTCCTTGTCTTTGTTGCTCCTCCCTCATGATTCTTTGATCTTCTCTAATCTCATGAAGGATGATGGAGTGTTCTTGGTGCTCCACCCTTAGTTGTCCCATGTTGGAACTCAATTCTCCTAGGGAGGTGTTTAGTTGCTCCCAATAGTTTTGTGGAGGAAAGTGCATTCCTTGAGGAATCTCAGGGATCTCATGATGAGTGGGATCTCTTGTGTGCTCCATCCCTTTTTTAGTGATGGGCTTGTCCTCCTCAATGGGGGTGTTTAATTTGCTCCCAATAGTTTTGTGGAGGAAAGTGCATCCCTTGAGGCATCTCAGGGATTTCATGATGAGTGGGGTCTCATCCTTTTCTTAGTGATGGGCTTGAGGTCATGCCTTCTCAATTGAACCGGCTTCCCTCTTGAATCTCTCTTTTATTGAACGCCCTCTTCACAAATGTCTATGAGGACTTGGTCCAACCTTTGTGGGTGGGTTTGGGAGGGAAAGTGGTTTGAATTTGAAGGGTGAGGTTGGTGGGGATTTATGAAGGATGGATGTGAGTGGTGAAGAGAAAGATGGGATTTGATAGGTGAAGGGTTTTTGGGGAAGAGGTGTTGAGGTGATTGGTGAATGGGGGAAGAAGAGAGAGAGTGGTGGTGGGGTCCTGTGGGGTCCACAGATCCTGTGGTGTCAAGGAAAATTCATCCCTGCACCAAATGGCATCAAAATTCACGTTTTGAGCCATTTCTGGCGTTAAACGCCGGGCTGGTGCCCATTCCTGGCGTTTAACGCCAGGTTCTTACCCTTTCCTGGTGTTTAACGCCAGTCTGGTGCCCCTTTCTGGCGTTAAACGCCCAGAATGGTGCCAGACTGGGCGTTAAACGCCCAACTGCTAGGCTTACTGGCGTTTAAACGCCAGCAGCATCCTCCTCCAGGGTGTGCTGTTTTTCTTTCTGTTTTTCATTCTATTTTTGCTTTTTTCATTGTTTTTGTGACTTTTTATGATCATCAACCTACAGAAAAGATAAAATAACAAAAGAAAATAATTAACTATAAAACATTGGGTTGCCTCCCAACAAGCGCTTCTTTATTGTCACTAGCTTGACAGAGGACTCTCATGGAGTCTCAGAAATGCTCAGAACCATGTTGGAACCTCCCAACACCAAACTTAGAGTTTGAATGTGGGGGTTCAACACCAAACTTAGAGTTTGGTTGTGGCCTCCCAACACCAAACTTAGAGTTTGACTGTGGGGGCTCTGTTTGGCTTTGTTTTGAGAGAAGCTCTTCATGCTTCCTCTCCATGATGACAGAGGGATATCCTTGGGCCTTAAACACCAAGGATTCTTCATTCACTTGAATGATCAACTCTCCTCTATCAACATCAATCACAGCCTTTGCTGTGGCTAGGAAGGGTCTGCCAAGGATGATGGATTCATACATGCACTTCCCAGTCTCTAGGACTATGAAATCAGTAGGGATGTAATGGTTTTCAACTTTCACCAGAACATCCTCTACAAGTCTATAGGCTTGTTTTCTTGAGTTGTCTGCCATCTCTAGTGAGATTTTTGCAGCTTGCACCTCAGAGATCCCTAATTTCTCTATTACAGAGAAGGGCATGAGGTTTACACTTGACCCTAAGTCACACAAGGCCTTCTTGAAGGTCATGGTGCCTATGGTACAAGGTATAAAAAAACTTCCCAGGATCCTGCCTCTTTTGAG
>NC_029781.3:47407084-47407801 GCF_000817695.3 Arachis duranensis
AGGTGCAGTAAAGTCACCCAGCACCTTTCTTGCATTGTTGGCATTGTTGTTGTTTTCGGCTGCCATGAGTTCTTTTTCCTTGAAGAATTCGTTCAGATTTTCTAAAGAGAGTTGTGCTTTGGCTTCTCTTAGCTTTCTCTTCAAGGTCCTTTCAGGTTCAGGATCAGCCTCAACAAGAATGCCTTTGTCTTTGCTCCGTCTCATAAGAAAGAGAAGAGAACAAGAAAATGTGGAATCCTCTATGTCACAGTATAGAGATTCCTTTAAGCGTCAGAGAAAAAGAAGAGTAGAAGACAGAAGTGGAAAATTCGAACTTATCAGAGAGAATGGAGTTCGAATTTTGCATTAAAGGATAGTGTTAGTCCATAAATAGAAGGATGTGAGAAGGAGGGAAGTCATTTTCGAAAATTAAGTGAAAAATTTTGAAAACATTTTTGAAAAACATCACTTAATTTTCGAAAATGAAAATAGAAAAGAAATCAAGTGATTTTTGAAAAAGATTTTGAAATTAGAAATCAAAAAGATTTGATTGAAAACTATTTTGAAAAAGATGTGGTTAAGAAGATATGATTGATTTAAAAAAAAGATGTGATTGAGAAGATATGATTTGAAAGACATTTTAAAAAAAAGATTTGATTTGAAAATTAAAAACTTGACTAACAAGAAAAGATATGATTCAAACATTAAACCTTTCTCAACAGAAAAGGCAACATACTT
>NC_029781.3:47416960-47423977 GCF_000817695.3 Arachis duranensis
AATCACAGAAAAACACACAAACTCATAGTAAAGTCCAGAAAAGTGAATTTTAACTAAAAACTAATAAAAATATACTAAAAACTAACTAGATCATAACAAAAACATACTAAAAATAATGCCAAAAAGTATACAAATTATCCGCTCATCAAGACGCCAGAACAGGAAGGAAAGCTGGTGTTTAAATGCCAAAACAGGGCAGCAGACTGATGTTTAAACGCCAGAATTGCACTCTAAGGCATTTTGAATGCCAAATTAGAGCAGGGGTGAGAAATTCTTGGCCCTTCAAGATCTGTGGACCCCACAGGATCCCCACCAAGCTCAACTTACTCTCTCTCCTCTTCACACCTTTCCACAACACTCTACCTTCTTCCCCTCTTGGCCGAACCCTATACACCTTCCATCTCCTTCATTTTCTTCTTCTTCTACATCTTTTCTTCTTCTTTTGCTCGAGGACGAGCAAATAGTTTAAGTTTGGTGTGGTAAAAGCATTGCTTTTTATTTTTTCATAACCATTTATGGCACCTAAGGCCGGAGCAACCTCTAGAAAGAGGAAAGGGAAGACAAAAGCTTCCCCTCTGAGTCGGAGATGGAGAGATTCATCTCAAGGGTCCATAGCTCAGTAGTAGAGCATTTGACTGCACAAGGATGGAGCAACAAAGGCAAGGAAGATACATTGAGGAGCTCAAGCACTCCATAGGACCTTCAAGAGGAAGACATCACCCTCACTAAGGTGGACTCATTCCTCTCCTTGTCTATTTATTTTTCTGGTTTCGATTTTTATGCTGTATGTTCTATCTATGTTTGCGTCTTCACTACATGATCATTAGAGTCTAGTGTCTATGCCTTAAAGCTATGAATAAATGAATCCTTCACCTCTCTTAAATAAAAAATATGATTAATTACAAAAGAACGAGAAGTACTTGGATTTCAAATTTTGTCCTGAAACTAGTTTAATTAGTTTGATGTGGTGGCAATACTTTTGTTCTCTGAATGAATGCTTGAACAGTGCATGTTTTTATCTTGTTATTTATGAATGTTAAAGTTGATGGCTCTTGAAAGAATGATGAATAAAGAGAAATGTTGTTGATAATCTGAAAAATCATGAAATTGGTTCTTGAAGCAAGAAAAAGCAGTGAAAAAAAGAGAAAAAAAAGAGAAAAAAATGGCGAAAAAAGAAAGAGAGAAAAGAAAAAGAAAAAATCAAGCAGAAAAAGCCAATAGCCCTTTGAACCAAAAGGCAAGGGTAAAAAGGATCCAAGGCTTTGAGCATTAATGGATAGGAGGGCCAAGGAAATAATATCCGGGCCTAAACGGCTAAATCAAGCTGTCCCTAACCATGTGCTTGTGTCATGAAGGTCCAAGTGAAAAACTTGAAACTGAGTAGTTAAAGTCGTGATCCAAAGCAAAAAGAGTGTGCTTAAGAACTCTGGACACCTCTAATTGGGGACTTTAGCAAAGCTGAGTCACAATCTGAAAAGGTTCACCCAGTTATGTGTCTGTGGTATTTATGTATCCGGTGGTAATACTGGAAAACAAAGTGCTTATGGTCACGGCCAAGACTCATAAAGTAGCTATGTTCAAGAATCAACGTACTGAACTTGGAGAATGAATAACACTATCTGAAAATTTGAGTTCCTATAGATGCTAATCGTTCTGAATTTCAAAGGAAAAAGTGAGACGCTAAAACTGTTCAGAAGCAAAAAGCTACAAGCCCCGCTCATCTAATTAGGACTAAGTTTCATTGATACTATGGGATTCATTGTATATTCTCTTCTTTTTATCCTATTTTTTTCAGTTGATTGGGGACAAGCAACAATTTAAGTTTGGTGTTGTGTTGAGCGGATAATTTATATGCTTTTTGGCATTATTTTTGGTAGTTTTTAGTAGGATCTAGCTACTTTTCTGGACTTTACTATGAGTTTGTGTATTTTTCTGTGATTTCAGGTATTTTCTGGCTGAAATTGAGGGACCTGAGAAAAAATCTGATTCAGAGGCTGACAAAGGACTGTTGATGCTGTTGGATTCTGACCTCCCTGCACTCGAAGGGGATTTTCTGCAATTGCGTTGGAAAGTAGACATCCAGGGCTTTCCAGCAATATATAATGGTTAATACTTTTCTCGAGTTTTGACAACGCCAACTGGCGTTCAAATGCCCCTTCTCTGCTCTATTATGAAGTCAAAATGCCCAAACTGGCATAAAAGCTGATATTTAACTCCAAGGAAGCCTCTACACGTATAAAGCTTAATGCTCAGCCCAAGCACACACCAAGTGGGCTCGGAAGTGGATTTTTGCATCATTTACCTATTTCTCTAAACCCTAGTAGCTAGTTTTCTTATAAATAGGACCTTTTACTATTGTATTTTCATCTTGGAATCTTTTGATCATCTTTTGATCTCTTGATCACGTTTTGGGGGCTGGCCATTCGGCCATGCCTAGACCTTGTTCTTATGTATTTCAACGGTGGAGTTTCTACACACCATAGATTAAGGTGTGGAGCTCTGCTGCTCCTCGAGTATTAATGCAATTACTATTGTTCTTCTATTAAATTCATGCTTATTCTTGTTCTAAGATATTCACTCGCACTTCAACCTGATGAATGTGATAATCCGTGACACTCATCATCATTCTCACCTATGAACGCGTGACTGACAACAACTTCCGTTCTACTTAAGATTGAGCCTGTATCTCTTAGCCTCCATTCTGAAAGATCGGAGTCTTCGTGGTATAAGCTAGAATTAATGGCGGCCATTCTTGAGATCCAGAAAGTCTAAACCTTGTCTGTGGTATTCTGAGTAGGATCTGGGAAGGGATGACTGTATCGAGCTTCAAACTCGCGAGTGTTGGGCGTAGTGACAGATGCAAAAGGATTACTGGATTCTATTCCAACATGATCGAGAACCGACAGATGATTAGCCGTGCAGTGACAGCGCATTTGGACCATTTTCACTAAGGACGAGAGGTAGCCATTAACGCTGGTGAAACCTGAACATATAGCTTGCCATAAAAAGGAGTATGAAGGATTGGATGAAGGCAGTAGGAAAGTAGAGATTCAAAAGGAGCAAAGCATCTCCATACACTTATCTAAAATTCTCACCAATGAATTACATAAGTATCTCTATCTTTACTTTATGTTTTATTTATCTTTTAATTATGAAAACTCTATCACACATTTGAATCCGCCTGACTGAGATTTACAAGGTGACCATAGCTTACTTCAAGCCGACAATCTCCGTGGGATCGACCCTTACTCACGTAAGGTATTACTTGGACGACCCAGTGCACTTGCTGGTTAGTTGTGCGAAGTTGTGATAAAGTGTGATTCACGTTTGAGAGCACTAAGTCTATTAGCGCCATTGTGATGATCACAATTTCATGCACCAGGCACGACTGACCAAATAATTAGCTATAGGTGCGTACCAAGGAACTACTTCATATATTGCGTCCAAGCTATCAAATGGAAAAGCATCATTGATAGGAGTGGAGTCATTCTTAATGTGCTCAAGGCGACTCAAGTGGTCCCCCACTAAATTTTGGGAACCACTCCTATCTTTGATTTCTAAATCAAATTCTTGCAGCAACAATATCCAACGTATGAGCCTTGGTTTGGACTCTTTCTTGGCTAATAAATATTTTAGAGCTACATGGTCTGAGTACACTACCACCTTAGTACCAAGTAAGTAGGCTCGGAATTTATCCAGAGCAAAAACAATAGCCAGAAGCTCTTTTTTAGTGCTAGTATAATTAGACTAAGCAGCATCTAAGGTTTTAGAGGCATAAGCAATTATAAAAGGGTCCTTACCATCGCGCTGAGCCAGCGCCGCTCCTACTGCGTAATTGGAGGCATCACATATTATCTAAAACGGTTGACTCTAGTCGGGCCCTCTCACAATAGGGGCTTGGGTTAAGGTGATCTTCAGTTTATCAAATGCTTCCACGCAGTCTGCACTCAGCTCGAACTCAACATCCTTCTGCAGTAGTCGGGATAAAGGCAGTGCTACCTTAATGAAGTCCTTGATAAAGCGCCAGTAAAAACCTGCATGACCAAGAAACGAATGAACTTCCCTCACAGAGGAAGGGTAAGGTAAACTAGAAATAACATCTACTTTTGCTGGATCAACTGAACTGCCAGTATTAGAAACAACATGTCCTAGAACAATACCTTGTTGTACCATAAAATGATATTTTTCAAAATTCAATACAAGGTTTGAACTAACACACATGTCCAATACTCTAGCTAAACTATCCAAGCAAAGGTTAAACGAATTACCATACACACTAAAGTCATCCATGAAAACTTCCATACAGTTCTCAAGAAGATCTGAGAAAATGCTCATCATGCATCTTTGGAACGTAGCCGGTGCATTTCATAAGCTAAAAGGCATCCTCTTATATGCGTACGTTCCAAAGGGAAATGTAAAGTAGTTTTCTCCTGATCTTCAGGAGCTATATGAATTTGAAAATAGCCAGTGTAACCATCTAGAAAAGAGTAGTGTGATTTACCTGACAGGCGATCAAGCATCTGATCGATGAAAGGCAGTGGGTAGTAATCCTTGCGAGTACCCTAGTTGAGGCGCCTATAATCAATGCACACCCTTTAGGAGTTTTGCACTCTAGTTGCAATGAGTTTCCCATGCTCATTCTTCACTGTTGTGACGCCAGACTTCTTGGGCACCACCTGTACCGGGCTAACCCATTCACTATCCGAGATTGGATAGATGATGTCAGCTTCAAGCAGTCTGGTCACTTCCTTCTTGACAACCTCCAGAATGGTGGGGTTCAGCCGCATTTAAGGTTGACAGATAGGCCTTGTTCCCTCTTCTAGAAATATACGGTGCTCACAGACTTGAGGGCTGATGCCTACTATATCCGCCAAGCTCCACCCAATGGCTTTCTTGTGTTGTTTCAGCACACTAAGCAACTTCTCCTCCTGTTGGGAAGTGAGTTCTCTTGCAATGATAACTGGAAGCTTCTGATTATCCTCAAGGTAAGCATACTTGAGGTAGGGTGGAAGGGGCTTTAACTCCATTTGCTGCTCCTGGCTAGGCACTTTATCATTTAGAGCTATTTGTGGTGGCAAGGTATCTTCAGTAAGCTCAGAGGGTTTCCCCACACTTGCACCTTGCTTCGTGTTGATCTCTGCTGCTTCTTCTTGATGAACTTCAGCCACAACTTCGTCAATATGATCTCACTGGAAGATGGAGTGATCTTCAGGTGGGTGCTTCAAAGCTTCATCCAGGTTGAAGCTCACTATCCTGCCATCTATCTCAAAAGAGTAAGTTCCTGAGAAGGCATCCAACTTGAAGGCTGAAAAGTGGAGGAATGAAGGGAGAAGACTCATATTTCACTTTTTATAATTTAGATATAGTTTTTAGAGAGAAAGGTTCTCTCCTCTCTCTTAGGAATTAGGATTAGGATTCCTCTTAAAGGATTTGGGAATATTTTCATCTCCTTCAATTACAGGTTCAATGTTCCTTTTATTTATTTTCTCAATTTGGTTTATGAACTCTTTATGTTTAGATTGATTTTCTTATTTAATATAATTTGAGGTATTTCAGACTTATGATTGCTTTCTTTTATTTATATAAATAATTTAGATTTTTCCCCTTTTGACTTTGGTTGAGTAATTGGTGACACTCGAGTTAACAAACTCCTTTGTGATTGATAATTGGAATTTACTTATTGGTTTGAATCCCTCTAACGCTAGCCTTTCCATAGGAGTTGACTAGGAATTGAGGAATCAAACTGATTAGTCCACTTGACTTTCCTTTAATTAGTAAGGGTTAACTAAGTGGGAGCAATAAACAATTCTCATCACCAGTGATAAGGATAACTAGGACAGAATTTCCAGTTCTCATACCTTGCCAAGAGATTTTATTATTATTAATTTACTTTCTTGCCACTTACTATTCTTGCTTTTTATTTTATACATTAAAACTCCAAAATATACCTTTGCATAATGATGAGCGGATAATTTACGCTTTTTGGCACTATTTTTAGTATGTTTTTAGTACATTTTAGTTAGTTTTTAGTATGTTTTTATTAGTTTTTATTTAAAACTCACTTTTCTGGGCTTTACTATGAGTTTGTGTATTTTTCTGTGATTTCAGGTATTTTCTGGCTGAAATTGAGGACCTGAGCAAAAATCTGATTCAGAGGCTGAAAAGGACTGCAGATGCTGTTGGATTCTGACCTCCCTGCACTCGAAGTGAATTTTCTGGAGCTACAAAAGCCCAATTGGCGCGCTCTCAATTGCGTTGGAAAGTAGACATCCTGGGCTTTCCAGAAATGTGTAATAGTTCATACTTTGCTCGAGATTTGATGGCCCAAATCGGCGTTGTAAATCAGCTTCAGAATTCCCGGCGTTTAACGCCGGAACTGGCACAAAAATTGGAGTTAAATGCCCAAACTGGCATAAAAGCTGGCGTTTAACTCCAGAAAAAGTCTCTACACATGAAAGCTTCAATGCTCAGCCCAAGTACACACTAAGTGGACCCCAGAAGTGGATTTTTACGTCATTTACTCATTTCTGTATACCCTAGGTTACTAGTTCACTATTAATAGGACCTTTTGACATTGTATCTGGACCTCATGACACATTACACGTTTCTCATTGTATTTTCTACAGCATGAGTCTCTAAACCCCATGGTTGGGGGTGAGGAGCTCTGCTGTGTCTTGATGGATTAATGCAATTACTACTGTTTTTCATTCAATCACGCTTGCTTCTATTCTAAGATATCACTTGTTCTTCAACCTGATGAATGTGATGATCTGTGACACTCATCATCATTCTCGCCTATGAACGTGTGCCTGACAACCACCTCCGTTCTACTTTAGATTGAGTGAATATCTCTTGGATTCCTTAATCAGAATCTTCGTGGTATAAGCTAGAATTGATGGCGACATTCAAGAGAATCCGGAAGGTCTAAACTTTGTCTGTGGTATTCTGAGTAGGATTCAAGGATTGAATGACTGTGATGAGCTTCAAACTCCTGAGGGCTGGGCGTTAGTGACAGAC
>NC_029781.3:47424076-47427958 GCF_000817695.3 Arachis duranensis
CTAAGATTTACAAGATAACCATAGCTTGCTTCAAGCCGACAATCTCCGTGGGATCGACCCTTACTCACGTAAGGTATTACTTGGACGACCCAGTGCACTTGCTGGTTAGTTGTGCGGAATTGCAAAAGTGTGATTGCAATTTCGTGCACCAAGTTTTTGGTGCCGTTGCCGGGGATTGTTCGAGTTTGGACAACTGACGGTCTATCCTGTTGCTTAGATTAGGACTGTTTTATTTTTGTTGGTTTAGAGTCTTTTATTTGATTTTAGTTTCATATTTTAAGTTTGGTGTCTTCATTGTGTTTTCCTTTAAGTTTTCGAAAATTTGTGTTTGATTTTCTAAAAATTTTAAGTTTAGTGTCTTTTGTGCCTTTATTCACTAAAAAATTTTTCAAAAATTTGTTCTTGGTGTTCATCTTGACCTTCAAAGTGTTCTTGGTGTTCATCTTGACATTCAAAATTTTCTTGTTTGTTCTCTTTGTTTTGATCTAATATTTTTAAGTTTAGTGTCTTTTTGTTGTTTTTCTCTTTCCTCATTAAAATTACAAAAATCAAAAAATTATCCTTTCCTTATTTTACTCATAATTTTCGAAATTTTGCATTACTTTAGTCAAAGATTTTCAAAATCGTATCTTTTTTTTAGTCAAGTCAAAATTCTAATCTCAAAAATTGATCTTTTCAAATCTTTTTCAAAAATCAAATCTTTTTAATTGCAATCATATTTTCAATCATATCTTTTTAATTGCTAATTTCAAATTCTTTTTAATTAACTAATTGATTTAGTTTTCAATTTTCTTTGATCTTATTTTCTTTTAGTTTTCGAAAATTTATTTTATTTTCCTTTTGTTTTATTTTATTTTCTCGGTCAAAAAAAATATTTTACTTTACTTGTGAATTCATATCATATTCCTTTTCTCCATCATGGACCTAAGTGGAATTGAACAGTTCAGAAAGACTCTGGGGTCATATGCTAACCCCATTACAGCTGCATATGGGAGTAACATCTGTATACCTCCCATTAAAGCAAGCAGCTTTGAGCTAAATCCTCAACTCATTATCATGGTGCAGCAAAATTGCCAGTATTCCGGTCTTCCACATGAAGAACTACTGAGTTTTTGGCACAATTCTTACAAATTGCTGACACAGTACGTGATAAAGAGGTGGATCAGGATGTCTACAGACTATTACTGTTTCCATTTGCTATAAAAGATCAAGCTAAGAGGTGGTTGAATAACCAACCTAAAGACATGGAAACAGTTATTAGACAAATTCCTGAATCAATTTTACCCTCCAAAAAGGATGACACAGCTAAGGCTGGACATCCAAGGCTTTAAACAAGAGGATAATGAATCCCTTTACAATGCCTGGGAAAGATATAGAGGTATGCTAAGAAAATGCCCCTCTGAAATGTTTTCAGAGTGGGTACAGTTAGACATCTTCTACTATGGGCTTACAGAAAAAGCTCAGATGTCTCTAGACCACACATCTGGTGGATCTATACATATGAGGAAGAAGATTGAAGAGGCTCAAGAGCTTATAGATACTGTTGCTAGAAATCAATATTTGTACTCTAGCAATGAGTTCTCTACAAAAGAAGAAGTTATGGCAGTAGCCACTGATCCTAATCCTCAAGAACAGATGGTTGAGCTTAATCAGCAATTACACCTGATGACAAAATAGTTAGCAGAATTTAAAGAGATGCTCCAAGAAACTAAAATTGCTAACAAGAACATAGAATCACAGTTGAATCAGACAAAACAGCAATTATCTAAACAGATAACAGAAGAATGCCAAGCAGTTCAACTGAGGAGTGGGAAGACACTGAATAACACTGCTCAAAAGAGCAAAAAGCCAAACAAGGAACAATTGACAGAGGATAACCAAACCACTGTCCAAAATCCCTCTGAGGACAGTAAGAGCCCAGAGAGGAATACTCTTGGCGTCCAAATGCCAGAAAGGGGGGAAAAGCTGGCGTTAAACGCCCATTCCCTGCCCAGTTCTGGCGTCCAAACGCCAAAAAAAGGGGAAAAGTTGGCGTTAAACGCCCAATCTTCACCCAATCCTGGCGTTCAAACGCCAATGGGGAATCAGACACCTGAGAGTGCTGATAGTAACTCCTCTAAAAAGGCTTCTCCAACCACCTCTGTAAGGAATAAACCTGCAGCAACTAAGGTTGAAGAATATAAAGCCAAGATGCCTTATCCTCAGAAACTCCACCAAGCGGAATAGGATAAGCAATTTGCCCGCTTTGCAGACTATCTAAGGACTTTTGAAATAAAGATTCCGTTTGCAGAGGCACTTGAGCAAATACCTTCTTATGCTAAGTTCATGAAATAGATCTTAAGTCATAAAAAGGATTGGAGAGAAACTGAAAAGTGTTTCTCACTGAAAAATGCAGTGCAGTCATTCTGAAGAGCTTACCAGAAAAGCTTCAAGATCCAGGAAGCTTTATGATACCATGCACATTAGAGGGTACTTGTACCAAGAAAGCTCTATGTGATCTTGGGGCAAGTATCAACCTAATACCTGCATCCACTATCAGAAAGCTCGGCTTGACTGAAGAGGTCAAACCAACCAGGATATGTCTTCAACTTGCTGATGGCTCCATTAAATACCCATCAGGCATAATTGAGGACATGATTGTCAAGGTTGGGCCATTTGCCTTTCCCACTGACTTTGTAGTGCTGGAAATGGAGGAGCACAAGAATGCAACTCTCATTCTAGGAAGACCTTTCCTAGCAATTGGACGAACCCTCATTGACGTCCAAAAAGGGGAATTAACCCTGAGAGTCAATGAGGATGAGTTCAAGTTGAATGTTGTCAAAGCTATGCAGCATCCAAACACATCACATGACTGCATGAGCGCTGATATTATTGACTCTTTGGTGGAGGAGGTCAATATGACTGAAAGTCTTGAATCAGAGTTAGAGGACATCTTTAAAGATGTTCAGCCTGATCTGGAGGAACTAAAGGAAATAAAAGAAATTCTGAAAGTTCCCCAAAAAGAAGATAAGCCTCCTAAACCCGAGCTTAAGCCACTACCACCATCCCTGAAATATGCATTTCTGGGAGAATGTGACACTTTTCCAGTGATCATAAGCTCAGCTTTAAATCCACAGGAAGAGGAAGCACTAATTCAAGTGCTAAGGACACACAAGACAGCTCTTGGGTGGTCCATAAGTGATCTTAAGGGCATTAGCCCAGCAAGATGCATGCACAAGATCCTATTGGAGGATGATGCTAAGCCAATGGTTCAACCATAAAGGCGGCTAAATCCAGCCATGAAGGAGGTGGTGCAGAAAGAGGTCACTAAGTTACTAGAGGCTGGGATTATTTATCCTATTTCTGATAGCCCCTGGGTGAGCCTTGTCCACATTGTCCCCAAGAAGGGAGGCATAACAGTTGTTCATAATGAAAAGAATGAACTGGTTCCTACAAGAACAGTTACAGGGTGGCGTATTTGTATTGACTACAGAAGGCTCAACACAGCCATCAGGAAGGATCATTTTCCTTTACCATTCATAGACCAGATGCTAGAGAGACTGGCAGGTCAAGAATATTACTGCTTTTTGGATGGCTATTCAGGTTACAACCAAATTGCAGTAGATCCTCAGGACCAAGAGAAAACAGCATTTACATGTCCTTCTGGAGTATTTTCCTACAGAAGGATACCTTTTGGTCTGTGCAATGCACCTGCAACCTTTCAGAGGTGCATGCTCTCTATCTTCTCATATATGGTAGAGAAATTTTTGGAAGTCATCATGGATGACTTTTCAGTATTTGGAGACTCATTCAGCTCCTGCCTTAACCATCTAGCACTTGTTTTGAAAAGATGCCAAGAGACCAACCTAGTTTTAAACTGGGAAAAATGTCACTTTATGGTGA
>NC_029781.3:47428007-47458698 GCF_000817695.3 Arachis duranensis
AGCACCAGTCATCTCTGCACCAGACTGGGCATTACCATTTGAACTAATGTGTGATGCCAGTGACCATGCCATTAGTGCAGTATTGGGGCAAAGGCATGGTAAGCTTCTGCACGTCATTTATTATGGCAGCCATATTCTAAATGATGCACAGAAGAACTACACAACCACAGAAAAGGAGTTACTTGCAGTGGTTTATGCCATTGACAAGTTCAGATCTTATTTAGTAGGATCAAAAGTGATTGCGTACACTAACCATGCTGCTCTTAAATATCTACTCACAAAGCAGGATTCAAAACCCAGGCTCATAAGATGGGTGTTGCTTCTGCAAGAGTTTGATGTAGAAATAAGAGACAGAAAAGGGACAGAGAATCAAGTAGCTGATCACCTGTCCCGGATAGAACCAGTAGCAGGAGCATCCCTACCTCCTACTGAGATCTCTGAAACCTTTCCAGATGAGCAATTATTTGCTATTCAGGAAGCTCCATGGCTTGCAGACAGTGCAAACTATAAGACTCAAAGTTCTCCTTCTGTAACCATGGAAAGGAAACATGAAGAGCTTCTTTCGAAACAGAGTCAAACAGAGCCCCCTACAGTCAAACTCTAAGTTTGGTTGGGAGGCCACAACCAACTTCTATGTTTGGTGTTGAACCCCCACATTCAAACTCTAAGTTTGGTGTTGGGAGGTTCCAACATGGCTCTGAGTGTTTGTGAGGCTCCATGAGAGCCCACTGTCAAGCTACTGACATTAAAGAAGCGCTTGTTGGGAGGCAACCCAATGTTATATTTATCTATTCCCCTTTGTTATTTTATGTTTTCTATAGGTTGATGATCATGAAAAGTCACAAAATCAATTGAAAAAGCAGAAACAGAATGAAAAACAAAAAGAAAAACAGCACACCCTGGAGGAAAACTTGCTGGCGTTTAAACGCCAGTAAGGGCAGCAAATGGGCGTTTAACGCCCAGTCTGGCACCATTCTGGGCGTTTAACGCCAGAAAGGGGTACCAGACTGGCGTTAATTGCCAGGAATGGGCACCAAGCTGGCGTTAAACGCCAGAAATGGGCACCAGCCCGGCGTTTAACGCCAGGATTGGCAGAAGGAACATTTTTGCTCGCCACTTGGTGCAGGGATGAATTATCCTTGACACCTCAGGATCTGTGGACCCCACAGGATCCCCACCTACCCCACCACTCTCTCTCTTCTTTCTTCTTTTGCTCGAGGACGAGCAAACCTTCTAAGTTTGGTGTGGTAAAAGCGTTGCTTTTTCGTTTTCCATAACCATTATGGCATCCAAGGCCGGAGAAACCTCTAGAAAGAGGAAAGGGAAGGCAAAAGCTTCCACCTCCGAGCCATGGGAGATGGAGAGATTCATCTCAAGGGATGCACTTTCCTCCACAAAACTATTGGGAGCAAATCAACACCTCCCTAGGAGAATTGAGTTCCAACATGGGACAACTAAGGGTGGAGCACCAAGAACATTCCATCCTCCTCCATGAAATAAAAGAAGATCATAGAATCATGAGAGAGGAGCAACAAAGGCAAGGAAGAGACATTGAGGAGCTCAAGCACTCCATAAGATCTTCAAGAGGAAGAACAAGCCGCCATCACTAAGGTGGACCCGTTCTTTATTCTCCTTGTTCTTTATTTTCTATTTTTCAAATTTTTATGCTTATGTTTATCTATGTTTGTGTCTTATTACATGATCATTAGTATCTTAGTGTCTATGCCTTAAAGCTATGAAGGTCCTATGAATCCATCACCTTTCTTAAATGAAAAATGTTTTTATTACAAAAGAACAAGAAGTACAGGATTTCGAATTTATCTCTGAAACTAGTTGAATTAGTTTGATGTGGTGACAATACTTTTTGTTTTCTGAATGAATGCTTGAACAGTGCATATGTCTTCTGAATTTGTTGTTTAAAGAATGTTAAATTTGTTGGCTCTTGAAAGAATGATGGAAAAGGAGAAATGTTATTGAGGATCTAAAAAAAATCATCAAATTGATTCTTGAAGCAAGAAAAAGCAAAACAAAAAAAAACTAAAAATAAAAAAAAGAAAAAAAAGAGAAGAGAAGAAGAAAAAGCAAGCAGAAAAAGCCAATAGCCCTTTAAACCAAAAGGCAAGGGTAGAAATAAAAAGCGATCCAAGGAAAAAAGAGTGTGCTTAAGAACCCTGGACACCTCTAATTGGGGACTCTAGCAAAGCTGAGTCACAATCTAAAAAGGTTCACCCAGTCATGTGTCTGTGGCATGTATGTATCCGATGGTAATACTGGAAGACAGAGTGCTTTGGGCCACAGCCAAGACTCATAAAGTAGCTATGTTCAAGAATCATCATACTTAACTAGGAGAATCAATAACACTATCTGAATTCTGAGTTCCTATGGATGCCAATCATTCTAAACCTCAAAGGATAAAGTGAGATGCCAAAACTGTTCAGAAGCAAAAAGCTACTAGTCCGCTCATCTAATTGGAGCTAAGTTTCATTGATATTTTGGAGTCTATAGTATGTTCTCTTCTTTTTACCTTATTTGATTTTCAGTTGCTTGGGGACGAGCAACAATTTAAGTTTGGTGTTGTGATGAGCGGATAATTTATACGCTTTTTGGCACTATTTTTAGTATGTTTTTAGTACATTTTAGTTAGTTTTTAGTATGTTTTTATTAGTTTTTATTTAAAATTCACTTTTCTGGGATTTACTATGAGTTTGTGTGTTTTTCTGTGATTTCAGGTATTTTCTGGCTGAAATTGAGGGACCTGAGCAAAAATCTGATTCAGAGGCTAAAAAGGACTGCAGATTCTGTTGGATTCTGACCTCCCTGCACTCGAAGTGGATTTTCTGGAGCTACAGAAACCCAATTGGCGCGCTCTCAATTGCGTTGGAAAGTAGAAATCCTGGGCTTTCCAGAAATGTATAACAGTCCATACTTTGCCCGAGATTTGATGGCCCAAATTGGTGTTGTAAATCAGCTTCAGAATTCCCGACGTTTAACGCCGGAACTGGCACAAAAATTGGAGTTAAACGCCCAAACTGGCATAAAAGCTGGCGTTTAACTCCAGAAAAAGTCTCTACACATGAAAGCTTCAATGCTCAGCCCAAGCACACACTAAGTGGACCCCAGAAGTGGATTTTTACATCATTTACTCATTTCTATATACCCTAGGTTACTAGTTCACTATTAATAGAACCTTTTGACATTGTATCTGGACCTCATGACACATTACATGTTTCTCATTGTATTTTCTACAGCATGAGTCTCTAAACCCCATGGTTGGGGGTGAGGAGCTCTGCTGTGTCTTGATGGATTAATGCAATTACTACTGTTTTTCATTCAATCACGCTTGCTTCTATTCTAAGATATCACTTGTTCTTCAACCTGATGAATGTGATGATCTGTGACACTCATCATCATTCTCGCCTATGAACGTTTGCCTGACAACCACCTCTGTTCTACTTTAGATTGAGTGAATATCTCTTGGATTCCTTAATCAGAATCTTCGTGGTATAAGCTAGAATTGATGGCGGCATTCAAGAGAATCTGGAAGGTCTAAACCTTGTCTGTGGTATTCTGAGTAGGATTCAAGCCGTGCTGTGACAGAGCGCGTTGACCATTTTCACTGAGAGGATGGGAGGTAACCATTGACAACGGTGAAACCCTACATACAGCTTGCCATGGAAGGAGTCTTGCGTGCCTGAATAAGAAGACAGTAGGAAAACAGAGATTCAGAAGATAGAGCATCTCCAAAACCTCAACCTGTTCTCTATTACTGCAAAACAAGTGCTATTTTCATGTTCTTTTATTTTTTACAATCAACCCTGATAATTATTGATATCCTGACTAAGAGTTACAAGATAACCATAGCTTGCTTCAAGCCAACAATCTCCGTGGGATCGACCCTTACTCACGTAAGGTATTACTTGGACGACCCAGTGCACTTGCTGGTTAGTTGTGCGGAATTGCAAAAGTGTGATTGCAATTTCGTGCACCACATAACCAATAATAAGAACACCTCCCTGCAATTCCTTGAGAAGACGACCCGAGGTTTGAATACTTCGGTTATCAATTGATTTAGGGGTTTGTTACTTGTGACAACCAAAACTTTTGTAAGAAAGGAATTCTTGTTGGTCTAGAAGCTATACTTACAATGGAAATTTATTTGTGAAAATTCTAGATCGCGCGAGAGTTTCGTTCTTCAAAATGGCGCCGTTGCCGGGGAGTTGCAAACGTGTGCCTTATTATTGGTTATTGTAAAAATTTTTCAAAAAAAAATTTTCAGGTTTTTATTTTAAAATTTTTATCTTATCTTATCTTAGTTTTAAATTTCAAAATTCAAATCTTTTTTCAAAAATCATATCCTTTTCAAAATTTTATCTTATTTTTTTTCAAAAATCATATCTTTTTTTTTAAAATATTTTCTTTTTGTTAATTTTTGTTTTTATTTTCTCTCACTACTATGAACTCTCACCCCTTTGGTTATGAGTCTGGTTACAATTATGTTGCAAGAAGAGGAAATTACAATGAGAAAAGGCATCAAGGTTGGAGAAATTAAAGATGGGAGAAGCCACAAGGATTTGATCAACCCTCATGGCAACAACCACCTCCAATGGACTATCAACAACCACCACCATATGCCTATGAACCCCATCCTCAACATATCTTTGCACCACTATACTCACAAGCCCCTTTTCACCATTCACCTCCATATGACCCTAACCCTTATCCACCATACCAACCACCTTATGAACCATATGAACTATATATAGAACCACCCCAATTCTAACCCAATTACTCCCAAGAACCACCACCTCCATATGCACCATATCCATATCCATCAATCCAAGAGCCTTATGGTCCTACTTATGATACCCAAGCGGAACAATAATCAACAGATCGTCTCAAGGAGATAGTGGATCAATTTCATGCAACCCTTCATCAATTGGAGCAAGCAATAAATCAATTAGCTTTCCGACGTTCGGACACTCATGGAACCCCCATGGCTTCATGTAATGAAGAACATAGCATGAAGGAGACATTAGAAACTCTGGTGGACAGTAAGGAGCATGAATTTGTACTAGAACAAGTAGAGGAAGCCAGAATCATTGAAGAAGAAAAAGTGGTTGAAGACTTAGGAGATGTAGAACCTCCATGGAAAATTCAAGTCATAGAGCCTCCTTCAAAGACGTTTGAAATTGATGTTGAGGAGGGTGTACAACCTCCAAGATATATCATGGTTGAAGACTTTGAAGGGGATGATCAAGAGATGGATTCAATCATTGATAAGTTCTTATCTACATTTGAATCCTATTCCTTTGGACTTGATATGGAGTTTAAAGAAGAAGAAGCACAACCTCCCATGCTCTTGGTGAACAATGAAAAAGAAATCTAATTGGAAGAAAGCTACCAAGAGGAAGAGGTTGATATTGAAGAAGCTTACAAAGAGGTAGAAGTTGTCAGAGAAGTGCACAAGGGAGTGGAGCTTGCAAATTCATTAGAAATACCTCTCCCAATGCCATTACCGTCCAACACAACGTTCAAGTGGGTAAAATTCCTATCCTTATCCTTGACTTTCCCACTTGAATATGGGCTACTGGAGACGGATGGTTAGCTTAGAGCTCTTTGTGGCACTAAGAGTAAGAGAGAGATGGCTGTATGCTCAAAGTTTAAACGCAAAGGTTGGTGTAGAGCTCAATTGAATAGGTCTAGGATGTTGTTTGGCCGCTTCAGTGAGAATTCAGACTGCTTGCCACCCGGATGGAACAATATTGCCCAACAAGAAGACGGGAGTAAAAGCAAGGTTTGGGACGCCGGAATTCATTCCAATAGTCATCACTCATGGGGTCTTGTCACTTGCTTTAACTTGCTTGAAGGCTTTCTGCGCCTAGTTTGGGATCCCGGAGGATATTGGATTTGCAAACATTGGTGGAGATTCCTGGATGAATTTAAGCACAAGCCACCATAACAGGGAGCTCACCAAATTTCCAACTTAAGGACTTTAACTAAAAGTGCTGGGTGGGAGACAATCCACCATGGTATGATCGTTCTTTTCCCTCACCGTAGTTTTCTTTTTCAATAACTCTTCTCAGTCCTAGTGCATATAGTTTGCATCTTGCATATTTTAAAAAAAAAGAGAGAGCACGTGACGCGACAGCGTTAATGACGCGTCCGCGTCGTAGGTGCCTTAGAAACGAGAAAAAAAAGGAACAGAGAGTCACGGAAAAGTGTGGCTGGAGGCGTGCCTTTGGCACAAACTAATCCACGCGACCGCGTGGATGACGCGATCGTGTCATTAACGAAACAGCCTCCCCACGCGTCCGCGTCACCCACGCGATCGCGTGGCCCTGTAAATCAACGTATAAGGGTGTGTGGCCGAAAGTTGAGCTGGCATTGGGCTGGACTCGTGCTAGCAGCACAATCCCTACCACGCGAATGCGTGCCCTACACTTCTGCGTCATTCTTTAAACAAGGCCATCCACGCGATCGCGTCCACCACGCGATCGCGTGACCCAAAGTTTTGGTAAAATGAGCTTTTCACCAGAGAGTTGCGCGGCCGCGAGGCTGCACTTGCGCTGAAGGCACGAATCACTTCACGCGAACGCGTGACCCACGCGTTCGCGTCACTTCATCAAAGCACTATTCACGCGACCGCGTGCCCCATGCGCTTGTGTCGCCTGCACCGCACAGCTTATCCAAATCAGCCAATATCTTATCTTTCCTTTTCTAATCCTAATTTCTTCTATCTTTTCTTCTTTCTTCTTCCTTTTCTTACTTTCTTCTTCTTCATCTCTTTAACTTCTCATCCCTCTTCACTTCCATTCTATTTCATTTAATTTATTTGCATACTTTCATTCATTGCATTATTTTCATTGGTGTTGAAAATTAATTTGGGTCATTATTTCTTATATTTTGCTTGTGGATTGTTAAGGAATTGTTTGACAATTATATATTATTTTTTTAAGGGTTCTTGCATGTTCAATTTAATACTTTCAATACCTTATTTACCATGCATGCTATGTGTTTGTGAAAACGCCCGTATGACATTGTGCACTATTTTTAGATTTCTTTTATTCTACTACTCTAAATGCTTGCTTTTCACAAAACCCTTTTTTATATTTTATTAATTAAATATAATTGTTATTACAAACATATTGTTACTTTGAAAGACTTCGTAATCTAACTTGGACATTGAATATTTGATCTATGCAACTCATGCCTTTGCCGGCATGCCAATAAATACCTTGCATTTAACTGTCCTCACATGCACTTGCTATATTTCCATTGATGACTTTTCACATGTAGTCATGACCATGTGTTAACGTCATTCTTCTTTACTGTGCATTGATTACCACATTTCCCGTTCTCTTCCTTGCTGGAACCCCTAGCTTTACTTGTTACTTTCCTTTTTTCTTTTCAGGATGGCCACCAAGAAGGGTAAAGAGAGAAAGCTACTCCCAAACCACCGGCAAGGAAAGGAACAAAAAGAGCACTAGCTGCGGAGCCACCCATCCACCTGTACATCTTAACACGCACCGAGGACGGTGCAATCTTTAAGTGTGGGGAGGTCGATACCGATCTCTGTGGGTTAGTTACTTCTTTTTTCTTCAACACCAATGTTAATTTGTTAATTGTTGCATTTGCATGTTTGTTTGATTTTATGCATTTAGTTACTACTTGGTTGAAGTAATATTTTTTTTCAAGAAATTTTTTAGTATTTCACTAATTTAAATCAAAAAACTTTTATGTTAAATTTGTTTGGAAGTTGTATTTGGAACATAGTTAAAAGCAAGAACACACAACCTGTGAGATTTGATCTTAATTGCATGGTTACATTATTTAACCATAATATTTTATTCTTGTGTGTTTTCTTCTCTATAACTACAATCTAGATTTTGTTCCAGTCTATATGTCCAATGTTTAGTATATTTACATGCTTGCATATGATTAAGGCCATTATTTATATTTTTGCTCACTTATCCCAAATAAACCTACCTTTTATGCCATCTTTGTTAGCCCCCTTGAGCCTTTTAACACCCTTCTATTTCATAACCACATTAATAGCCTTAAGCAGAAAAATAAAATAAAAAAAACCCAAGTTGAATCCTTGGTTAGCTTAAGATAGATATTGTGTATAATTTAAGTGTGGGGAATTTTATGGGAACATGGGATGATAGAAAAAAGTAGAGAATTAAATTGAATAAGTTATTTGAAAATTTGGGAAGCATGCTCGTGTAAGATCAAAATAATTAAATTTCCATGTGCATTCAAAAAAAATTAAATTAAATAAGGGGATACAAAAAAAATATTACCCCAAATGCAAAATAAAAAGAATCAATGCACATGGGACAAAATTCAAAAATAAGTTTGATACATGAGCATGTAATACAAAAGTGAAAAAAATTTGGGTAGCTAGGTAAAGCATTTTAAATTATATAAAATATGTATATGTTAGGTGAAATCTTAGACTAATCAAGGATTCACTTTGTTAGCTCACTTAACCTTATACATTCGTTGATTGGTTAGCTGAAGAACAAAGTTTAAAAAGCATGACTAGAGAAGAGTAGAGTGAATTACCCTATACACTTGAGAGTTAGAGTGATATACACTACCAGTAAGGGTTCAGTGCTTAATTCTATGTTCCCTCCTTTCATGAGCTATCTTCTTACAAGTTTACTTGCTTTTTATTGTACGATTTGAATTAGTGGAATTTGATTCATATTCATCTTGGAAGAACTTATTTACTTTTAACCAAGTAGGTAGAAACATTTTGCATGTAGTTGCATTCACATAAATAGGTTACATTTCATACTCTCTATCATTCCTCTTCACTCTTTTATAGCTTCTCTTGAGCTTACCATGAGGACATGCTAATGTTTAAGTGTGAGAAGGTTGATAAACTACTATTTTATGATTTATCTTATGCTCAATTGAGTGGTTTTAACCAAATCTTCACCCACTTATTCATACTATTTGCATGGTTTTACTATTCCTTCCTCATTTTATGATATATGTGAAAACATGTTTTCTATGCTTTAAAAATATTAAATTTAATCATCTCTTATTACCATTTGATGCCGTGATATGTGTGTTAAGTGTTTTCAGATATTACAGGGCAGGAATGGCTTAGAGGATGGAAAGGAAGCATGCAAAAGTGGAAGGAATACAAGAAGTTGAAGGAACTACTGCAAAGCTGTCAGCCTGACCCTCTCACACTAAAACGGTCATAACTTGAGCTACAGAGGTCCAAACAATGCGGTTTCAGTTGCAATGGAAAGCTAACGTCCGGGACTTCGATTTGATATATAATTTCTCAAAGTGGTCGTAAAGCTAGATAATGCGAACGCATGCTCCACGTGGATGCGTCACAGTGACAAAAATCAGCGTGGCGGATTTCGCTCCCAGCGATTTCTGGGCTATTTTCGGCCCAGTTTCAAGCCCAGAAAACACAAATTAAAGGATGCAAAGTGGAGGAATGAAGGGAGAAGACTTATATTTCACTTTTCATAATTTAGATGTAGTTTTTAGAGAGAGAGGTTCTCTCCTCTCTCTTAGGAATTAGGATTAGGATTCCTCTTAAAGGATTTAGGAATATTTTCATCTCCTTCAATTACAGGTTCAATGTTCCTTTTATTTATTTTCTCAATTTGGTTTATGAACTCTTTATGTTTAGATTGATTTTCTTATTTAATATAATTTGAGGTATTTCAAACTTATGATTGCTTATTTTATTTATTTAAATAATTTAGATTTTTTCCCTTTTGGCTTTGGTTGAGTAATTGGTGACACTCGAGTTAACAAACTCCTTTGTGATTGATAATTGGAATTTGCTGATTGGTTTGAATCCCTCTAACGCTAGCCTTTCCATAGGAGTTGACTAGGAATTGAGGAATCAAACTGATTAGTCCACTTGACTTTCCTTTAATTAGTAAGGGTTAACTAAGTGGGAGCAATAAACAATTCTCATCACCAGTGATAAGGATAACTAGGATGGGATTTCCAATTCTCATACCTTTCCAAGAGCTTTTAGGATTTCCAGTTCTCATACCTTGCCAAGAGATTTTATTATTATTAATTTGCTTTCTTGCCACTTACTATTCTTGCTTTTTATTTTATACATTAAAACCCCAAAATATACCTTTGCATAACCAATAATAAGAACACCTCCATGCAATTCCTTGAGAAGACGACCCGAAGTTTGAATACTTCGGTTATCAATTTATTTAGGGGTTTGTTACTTGTGACACCCAAAACTTTTGTAAGAAAGGAATTCTTGTCGGTCTAGAAGCTATACTTACAACGGGAATTTATTTGTAAAAATTCTAGATCGCGCGAGAGTTTCGTTCTTCAGTCATTAGGGGGCATCTCCAAAATATAGAAGTCAATAGGGAATGTTAGCCCCTTAATGCTCACTAGCACATCCTCAGCAATTCCAACCACCGAGATTATGCTTTTATCTACCAAAACAAAACGTGTTGCCGACCTTTTCAAGGGAGGGAGTCTCAAGGCATCATATACAGATAATGGCATAATACTCATACATGCACCTAAATCACACATGCAATCAAAGAATCGTACACCCGCAATAGTACAAGTAACCATGCATGGACTCGGATCCTCACATTTTTCCGGTATGGCACCCATTAAAGCAGAAGTAGAGCTACCTAGAGGAATAGTTTCTAAATCATGTATTTTATCTTTGTTCATGCATATCTTTTAGAAACTTAGCATATTTAGGTACCTGGTTAATAGTATCAAAAAGGGGAATATTTACCTCAACCTTTTTGAAGATCTCCACCATCTTGGGGTCTAGCTCCATCTACTTTCTGGGCTTCCTAGCAAGGTGTGGAAATGGAATAGGAATGATGTCTCTTGTAGCTTCTGCGTCCCTAGGTGCTCCATCTCGTGGTTGAGTTTCTTCTTCTTCAACAATGTCTTGTATTTCATCCTCTTCTTCAGCATCTTCTACCTCAATAGAGTTTTTAACTGGGATGTCTTCTTTTGAGCTTGGCTCCTCATGACCCCTCTCTTGTAGGGTAGTCCCGGACCTCAAAGTAATGGTATTGATTCCACCCTTGGGGATGGGTAAAAGTTGAGAAGGAAGTGCACTGGAGCTTGCAGGTTGATTGTTGAGGGTAGTCAATGATCCGATCTGGGAGACGAGAGCTTGTAAAGTAGAGTTCTGACCGTTTATCGTAGAGTTAAGTGTGTTCTGAATGTCTTTTTCTCCTTGTGCAAGAGATTGAAGCAACTCATCATTGGAAGAGGAAGGTGGGTAGGTGAGTTGAGGGGCTTGCTGTTGGTTGTTTTGAGATCCCTATGCTTTCCTTTGGTAAGGTGCTCAGTAAGGCTGGTTTTGGTTATGCTGAGACCGTTCTGCTGATTCCTGTTGTTGTTCCACCTCTGATTTCTACCATTGTCTCTGTCTCCTTGGTTGTAGTTGTCCCTCCATCCTTGGTTGGAGTTACCTCTCCATCCTTGGTTGGAGTTATCTCTCCATCCCTGATTGGAGTTATCTTGCCAACCTTGATTGTAGTTCCCACCTTGGTTTTAATTGCCACCTTGTTGATAGTATACATGATTCGAGCGGTCATAGAAATTATGGGTAGCTGCCAAGGTGTTGTCTTCTTGTTGGAGTTACGAACATTCATCAGTGTAATGAGTATAGCAGGCACATATTCTGCACACTTTCTGAAGAACCAGCTGTTGACACTGTTGTTGTGGAGGAGGCTGAGGTTGTTGTTGATTCAGTTGTAGCTGCTTCAGTATGTTGGTCATCTCTCCCAGAGTCTGTGTGAGAGCAGCAATCTCACTGCTAGAGAAAACTTCCATAACAGCCTTGGGATGGTTATTCCTGTGCCTCACATTCTGGATAGACTTAGCTAGATCGATGATTAGTTGCCACGCTTCTTTCGCGGTCTTGTACTTTTTCAGAGAACCATTACTCGCACCATCTAATGTAGTCTTGTCTTGAGGCTTCATGCCTTGTGTGAAATAGCTAATCAACACCAACTTGTCAATCATGTGGTGGGGACATGCGTGTAGGAGATTCCTGAAGCATTCCCAATACTCATAGAGAGTCTCTGTGTCACCCTGAATAATGCTAAAAATTTCTTTCCTCAGTCTATCAGTAACTTCAGCCAGAAAGTATTTATCCAGGAACTCCCTTCTGAGCAGATCCCAATTGGTAACAACTGCTTTAGGTTGAGTATAGTACCACTCTCTCGCCTTTCTCTCAAGAGAAAACGGGAAAGCAAATAGCAAAATAGAAATCTCATATGCACCATGACGCCTGATAGTTGAGTAGGTTGTCTGAAAATTTCTGAGGTGCTTGAGAGGTTCTTGAGCAGGTAAGCCATGAAACTTAGGTAGTATATTAATTAGTGCATTTTTCAGTTCAAAATCTGCACCCAGATTTGAATGATGGGCTTGAAATGGTGGCAGTGTACAGTTCGGAGCTCCTGCTTCCTGAAGAGTAAGCCATCTGGGCTCTACCATATTACCTACGCATAAATCAACAGAATCAGTAGAAGAGGAGTTATAAACCGCTATTTTATAATTTATCTTGTGCTCAATTGAGTGGATTTTAACAATCTTTCATACACTTGTTCATACAAAATGCATGGCTTTACATTCTCTTTCCTGATTCTGTGCTATGATTGAAAATATGCTTCTTTGGCCTTATATTTGCTAATATTAATCCTCTCTTATTACCATTAGATACCGTGATATGTGCGTTAAGTGATTTCAGGGATTACAGGGCAAGAATGGCTTAGAGGATGGAAAGGAAGCATGCAAAAGTGGAAGGAATACAAGAAACTAAAGAAACTGCTAAAGCTGTCCAGCCTGACCTTCTGGTACTAAATTGACCATAACTTGAGCTACAGAGATCCAAATGATGCGGTTCTAGTTGCATTGGAAAGCTAACGTTCGGGGCTTCGCAATGATATATAATTTGCCATAGCTTCCCCAAAGCTAGGCAATACGAACATGTGGATCACGCGGATGCGTGACCTGACAAAAACCCAATACACGCTAACGCGTGGACGACGCTTCTGTGTGACTTTGCAACGACTTGTACATACCAGAAATTACTGGGGGCAATTTCTGGGCTGTTTTTGGCCTAGTTTTCGACCCAGAAAACACAGATTAGAGGCCATAAAGTGGGGGAATCCATCCATTCATTCAACAATTCACACACAACATTGAATATTCACAATTTTAGGTTTAGATGTAGTTTTTCTAGAGAGAGAGGCTCTCTCCTCTCTCTTAGGTTTTAGGATTTAGGATTTCTTTTAGGATTAGGATTTCTACTTCTCAATTTCCAGGTTCAATATTCCTTTCATTTATTTTCCCAATTTAATTTATGAACTTTTCCATGTTAGATTTGATTTCTTTTATTAATGCAATTTGAGGTATTTCATATTTATGATTTTTATTTAGCTTTCTATATTCTTGGCTTTGGTTGAGTAATTAGAGACTCTTGAGTTATCAAACTCTTTTGTTGATTGATAATTGGAAGTTGCTAACTGACTTGAATTCCACTAACTCTAGTCCTTCTTTGGGAATTGACTAGGACTTGAGGATTCATATTGATTTATCCACTTGACTTACCTTCATAGTTAGAGGTTGACTAAGTGGGAGCAACGAGCAATTCTCATCACAATTGATAAGGATAAGTAGGATAGGACTTCTAATTTTCATACCTTGCCAAGAGTTTTCTTAGCTATTAATTTATTAATTCCTGCAATTTATTTCTCTTGTTCAAACCTTTCAAAAACCCAAAAATACTGTTTTCCATAACCAATAATAAAACACACCTCCCTGCAATTCCTTGAAAAGACGACCCGAGGTTTGAATGCTTCGGTTTATAAATTTTACTGGGTTTGTTACTTGTGACAACCAAAACTTTTGCACGAAAGGATTATCTGTTGGTTTAGAAACTATACTTACAACGCGAACTTGTTTGTGAATTCTTTACCGATAGAAAATCCAATCGTCAAAAATGGCGCCGTTGCCGGGGAATTGCAAACGTGTGCCCTATTATTGGTTATTGTATATATTTTCTTTTTCTTGTTTATTCATTTTTGTTTTTGTTTTTAATTTTTATTAGCTACTATGAATTCTCACCCCTTTGGTTTCAAGTTTGGTTCCAATGTTGTTGTAAGGAATGGAAACTATAATGAAAATAGGCATCAAGGTTGGAAGAATCAAAGATGGGAAGAGCCACAAGAATTTGATCAACCCTCTTAGCAGCAACCCCCTCCAATGCGCTATAACGAACAACCATTCTGTGATGCATACCAAGACAATAGTTATGGTGGACCCTTTCGTGACAACCAACCTCCACCAAATTACTATGGTCAAGAGCCTTTCCAGGGAGCGTACCAAGATGATGAATATGGTGGACCCCCTTGTAGTTACCAACAAGCCCCACCATATGCCTATGACCCCCCTCATCAACAAAGGTTTGAACCACCAAACTCACAAGCCCCCTACTACCAAACAACCTCATGTAATCCTAACCCTTATCCACCATATCAATCACCCTATGAGCCATATGAGATATACATAGACCCACCCCAATTCCAACCTAGTTACTCCCAAGGACCACCACCTCCATATACACCACATCCATATCTATCAATCTAAGAGCCTTATGATCCTACTTATGATATCCAAGCAGAACAAGAGTCAAGGGATCGTCTCAAGGAAACAATGGATCAATTTCAAGCAATCCTGTGTCAATTAGACCTAGCAATAAACCGAATAGCACCCAAAGCTTTCATGGATAAAGAATCTCAAATTGAGAACAAGGAATTGAAGCGTGCTGTGCAACAAATGGAAAAGATGGAGAGTGATGAACCACCACATTCTTATTATGATGAACCACCCTCTTATCATGAACCTTTCCTCCTAATTAATGAGCCCTCATATCCACCTCAACCTTCAATGCATGACACTCTTGGTGTTCTTCTTCAAGGGCAAAGAGAGATGAAACATGTAGTACTAGAATTTGTGACTGCCTTGACCGAGGTAGTAAATCAATTAGCTTTCCAACATCTAAGCACTCAAAATACTCCCATGGCTACATGTGGAGAATCAATAGAAGAGCGTAGCATGAAGGAGACACTAGAAACTCTGGTGGACAATAAGAAACATGGCTTTGTATTGGAACAAGTGGAGGAAGCCATAATAGTTGCAGAGGAAGAAGTGGTTGAAGATTTAGGAGATGCTAAACCTCCATGGGAATCTAGAATTGTAGAGTACTCCTCCAATAAGATTGAAATTGATGTCAAGAAGGCTAGTGCACACCCTCCATGGCATGTTCCCTATGAAGACTTGGATGAGATAGATCAAGAAGTAAGTTCCCTTAGTGATAAAGATCATGCATCAAGTCCTCCTAGTGATAAATCTACATCCACAAATGAACTCCTTGAATATGAAGACTCTTCTCTGATTGAGTCTGAGAATAATGTGGAAGCGGAAATCCTTAGAAAAGGGCGGACGGGAGTTGAGTATGCTTTGTCAAGAACGTTGGAGACTTCTCCACCTAGGTTGTCGTCTACTCCTTCACTTGAGTGGGTAAAACTTATCTCTGTTCGTCTTCCTATCCCACTTGAGTACGGTATTCTTGAAACGGACGGCTAACTCAGGAAGCTTTGTGGCATAAAACGTAAGAGGAGACTGTTTAGTGGTTGGAGTTGCAAATCAAGGCTCATCAAAGTTGATATTTCAAGGGCTAGATGTAAGGGCTCAACTGGTGATAATTTGGTTAGATCTAAAAGAAGAGTTTGGTACTCCGTAGAGAATTCAGAGTGCTTGCCACCCGGATGGAACCATGATGATCAACTTGAAGACGGGTGTGGAATCAAGATTTGGGATCCCGGTATATAAGAAGATCAAATTTGGGAGCTCAAAGCTTGTGAAGAACTCCATCAAAGCTTGAGAAATTTACTTGGAATAGACAGAGCTTATTGGAAGTCCAAGCATTGGTGGCAGTTTCAGGATGAATTCAAGCACTAGCCTCCATGACAAGGAGCTCACCAAATATCCAACTTAAGGACTATAACTAAAAGTGCTAGGTGGGAGACAACCCACTATGGTATAATTGTTCCTTTTTTTATTCTTAATCTTATTTTATTTTATTTTTACTAGTGTTCATTCATAATTTCTGCATATTCACCTGTATTCTGCATTTGCATCGGCATATTGCATAAAATAATAATAATAAAATTAAAAAAATGCACGTGACGCGCGAGCATCGCTGACGCGTCCGCGTCATGTGTGCATGCAAAGCAAAGAAGAAAGAAACAGAGAGTTACGTGGGAGCATGGCTGGAGGCGTGCCTTAGGCACAAACACGCCACGCTAACGCGTCCCTGACGCGTCCGTGTCATTTGAAAAATCAACCTCCCATGCGTACGTGTCACCCACGCGCATGCGTGACCCCGTGAAATTGACGTAAATGGGTGTATGAATCCTAAAACTCTGTATGAATGTATGTTCTATGATGTGTCTTATGAATGGATGGATTCTCCCAATTTATAGCCATTAATCTGTGTTCTCTAGGCTTGGATCTGGACTAAAAAGGGTCCAGCAGTTGCTGGGACCGACTTCTGCAATTTCTGCAGATCGCACACGTCACGCGTCCGCGTGAGTCACGCGGTCGCGTCATCTGGAGTGTTGTTCTTTCACGCGGTCGCATTAGTCACGCGTCTGCGTCATTTGTGTTTCGTATGAGCTATGCGTTCGCGTCATGTACGCGTTCGCGCAGATGTCACTTTTCACAAAGCACACGTTCGCATTGTCCACGCGGACGCGTCACTGCCAGTTTCTTCCAAAAACTCCATTTTGTGCTTTCCTTCCATTTTTTGTATGTTTCCTTTCCATCCTTTAAGTCATTCCTGCCCTATAAAACCTAAAAGTACTCAACACACAAATCAAGGCATCGAATGGTAATAAAGGATAATTAAATTTAATATTTTTAAAGCATAGGAAACATGTTTCCTCAGATGTCATATCATAAGGAAGGAATTGTAAAACCATGCAAATTCATATGAATAAGTGGGTGAAGAGTTGATATAAACACTCAATTAAACACAATATAAATCATAAAATAATGGTTTATCAACCTCCCCACACTTAAACAATAGCATGTCCTCATCCTAAATCCAAGAGAAAATAGTAAAGGTAAAATGGTGGAATCATATGCAATGCAATCTATTCTAAATGCAACTACCTAAATGAGTCATGCAATTCTAGTTATTATTCACTTATATATAAAGCACATATAGTTAAATTAATTCATATCTTCAAGGAATCATATATGTACAATTAGGGCCAAATCATATTAAAGCACAGTCACAATTGAGTTGAGTTAAGATAGTTCACAACTTGCAAGACAAGTAATGAGTAAACATGGACATATGAGAATGAGCTATTGAACCCTCATTGGATTCTGTGTTTACTCTCTAATCACTCATTGTTTGGGGTTAATCACTCTCTTCTTTTCTAGTCATGCTTTCTAAAACTTTATTTTTCATCTAACCGATCAATAAATATTGAATATAGACATACAAAAATCATGAGGTCTTTTCTCAAGTTGTAATGGGGCTGAAGTACGGGTAAGGATGTATATATAAGGCTAAGTGAGCTAACAAAGTGAATCCTTGATTAGTCTAAGATCTTACCCAACATATACACACTTTATATAATTTAAAATGCTTTACCTAGCTACCCAAACTTTCCACCTTGTGTTACATGCTCATGCATCAGAATTTATTTTTGAATTTTGTCCCATGTGCATTGGTTCTTTTTATTTTGTATTGGGGTAATTTTTTGTATCCCCTTATTTAAATACTAAAAATATTTTTTTTCAATGTACATGGAAATTTAATTGTTTTGATTTCACATGAGCATGCATCCTAAATTTTTTGAAACATCTTGTTTAATATAAATCCCTACTTTTTCTATCATCCCATAGTCCCATAAAATTCCCCACACTTAAATTATACACAATATCTATCTTAAGCTAACCAAGGATTCAACTTGGGATTTTTTACTTTGTTTTTCTGCTTAAGTATAGTAATGTGGTTATGAAGTAGAAGGGGGTTTAAAAGGCTCAAGGGGGCTAACAAAGATGGCATAAAAGGTAGGTTTATTTGGGATAAGTGAGCACAAATACAAATAATAGCCTCAATCATTTCTTGGTATGTATCTATATTCTATAATTGGACATAAGATTAAAATAAAATAAATATTGCAAGCATAAAAAGAAGTGCGAAAACACAGGAATGAAATTTATGGTTTGATGTAACCATACAGTTAAGCTCAAAACTCACGAGCTGTGTGTTCTCAAGCTCATAAATCATATATCAGTTATGTATGTCATGCAAGTAGAAGTTAAGAGTTTCCATTCAACTCAATGTAAATCTTAAGGTGCCCCTTAAAATCTTAGTGTTTCTCCTTGAAGAAATGTTGTTAACTAACTAACATGTAATGCTATATATACAAGGTGTCTGGATTATTTTAATTTACTAAAGTTCTTAGTTTACTCTTTTATTTTCAATTAAACCAACTTATCATATGCTAAAAGGGCAAACTATACTAATTAATCCACTTAATATATAACTAGTAAACTAAAAGTGCAAATTAAGCTAAAATATCCAAGATATATACAGCCTAAAGTGCAGAATGTAAAAATACAAAAAAAGCAAAAAAAGAGAAAAATGTGCAAATAAAATACAGAAAATGAACAAAATAAGATAAGAGTCTGTAGTGGTTCACCAAAAATTATGCCAGAGATGGCAACCTCCCCACACTTAAATAGCATCGTCCTCGATGCTCAGTCAAACTGGGTGTGAAGAAGTGCCATCTCCGGAAGGATGGGCTGCCGGTGTCTCTGTGAGTGTAGGAGGAGCGGGCTGCTGAAGCGGAGGCTCTGTCTGTAAAGGAATCTTTGGATCTATGATCTGTAGCTGGTGGTGCTCCTCATGGTATGGTGCAGTGTGCTCAGGTCCTCCCTGCTCAGCCTGGGTACGTGCCTCCTCCTCATGATCACTCGCCTCCTCCTTAGATGTGTCTGATGGTGTGTCGGGCTCGGAGGGGATGTTGCCACCGGATCAGATCATCAGCTTGAGGTGCTCATAGCGTCGCTTGTGGTGACGCTCAGACCTCTCATAACGTCGCCAGTTGCGACGTTCAGACCTCTCAAAGTGCTGCTGGTGGTGGTGTTCCATCTGGTCTAACCGGTCAAAGAGTCGGTGCACCAGAAGATAGACGGACTCAGGAGCAGGTGGGGGTGCAGAGGATGGAACTGGGGCAGTGGATGCTGAAAGGGCAGCTGAAGATGTAGCTGCCTCAGCAGAGTCAGTGAGAAACGGAGGTCGGTAGCCTAAAGCCTAAAACTTCCGACTGTGAGGGATGATCTTCTTGCAGTCCGCAGTGGATAGCTTTTCATCAGCAACCTCCCAAGGCACCTCAGCTCGGCGACCCAACTGAGTAATCAGGAATGGAAATGGGAGGGTGCCTCTAACATGGACCCTGGCCATGTAATGCCGGATGAAGCGGGGTAGATATAGGTCCTTACCGATCATCACACACCAGATGAGGGTAATCATAGCAGCTGGTACCTCCGTCTCATGAGTGCTCGGCATTACGTAGTTACTCAGAATATGTTGCCATAGCCGAGCCTCATCATTCAGATATATTAACCTGATTCCCTTGGGTACCATTGTGCTCTTTCCCATGACCCATGGAACAGTAGGATCAAGAGCTATTGCCCGTTTCACTGCATCCTAGTCAAATCTCATGAAACTCATATCCTCCTCAGCTCTCTAGTAACCGTCTGCTGATCTGATTTAGGTGGGAGCTGGAGGATGTCTGAAGAGCAAAACTCTCGCGTGATCTAGAATTTTCACAAATAAATTCTCATTATAAGTATAGCTTCTAGACCGACAAGAATTCCTTTCTTACAAAAGTTTTGGTAGTCACAAGTAACAAACCCCTTTGAAATTGATAACCGAAGTATTTAAACCTCGGGTCATCTTCTCAAGGAATTGCAGGGAGGTATTCTTATTATTGGTTATGCAAAGGTATATTTTGGGGTTTTCAAAAGGGTTGAACAAGTAATGTAAAACAATAAGTCGTTAAAATAATAACTAATAAAGCTTTTGGCAAAGTATGAGAACTGGAAGTCCCATCCTAGTCATCCTTATCAATGGTGATGAGAATTGGATTTTTCTCCCACTTTATTAACCTCTAACTTTGAAGGTAAGTTAAGTGGATGGATAGATTTTGATTCCTCAGGTCCTAGTCTTTCCTTGGGAAAGGCTAGAGTTATTGGAACTCGAATTAATTCTTGAAGAATTCTAATTTTCAGTCAACAATGAGTTTGATAACTCAAGTGTCTCCAATGACTCAACCAAAGCCAAAAGGAAAAAATCTAAATTATTTATATAAGTAAAAGAAAGCAATCATAATTCTGAAATACCTCAAAGTATATTAAATGAAGATATCAATTCTAATATGGAAAAAGTTTATAAATTAAATTGGAAAAATAAATAAAACGAACATTGAACCTGAGAAGAAGATGAAATCCTAATTCTAATAGAAATCCTAATCCTAATCCTAAGAGAGAGGAGAGAACCTCTCTCTCTAAAAACTACTTCTAAATTATGAAAAGTTAATTATGAGTCGTCTCTCTTTATTCCTCCACTTTGCAACCTTTAATCTGTGTTTTCTGGGTTTGAAACTGGGCCGAAAATAGCCCAGAAGTCGCTGGGACCAAATTCAAACACGTGCAGGTCGCTGGAATTTCTGCAGAACGATGCGTGCGCGTCGTTTTTTTGTATGGCCACTATAGTAAATTATATATCAAATCGAAGCCCCGGACGTTAGCTTTCCAATGCAGCTAGAATAGCATCATTTGGACCTCTGTAACTCAAGTTATGACCATTTGAGTGCGAAGAGGTCAGGCTGACAGCTTTGCAATTTCTTCAACTTCTTATATTCCTTCCACTTTTGCATGCTTCCTTTCCATCCTCTAAACCATTCCTGCCCTGTAATCTCTGAAAACACTTAACACACATATCACGACATCGAATGGTAATAAGAGATGATTAAATTTAATATTTTTAAAGCATAGGAAACATGTTTTCACATATATCATAAAATGAAGAATGAATAGTAAAACCATGCAATTTACATGAATAAGTGGGTGAAGATTTGATAAAAACCACTCAATTGAGCATAAGATAAACCATAAAATAGTGGTTTATCAACCTACCCACACTTAAACATTAGCATGTCCTCATGCTTAGCTCAAGAGAAGCTATAAAGGAGTGAAGAGGAATGATAGAGAGTATGCAATGCAACCTATCTATGTGAATGCAACTACATGCAAAATATTTCTACCTACTTGGTTAAAAGCGAACAAGTTCTCCAAGACAAGTAGAAACCAAATTCCACCAATTCAAATTATACAGTGAAAACAAGTAAACTTGTAAGAAGATAGCTCATGAAAGCAGGGAACATAGAATCAAGCACTGAACCCTTACTGGTAGTGTATATCACTCTAGCTCTCAAGTGTCTAGGGTCAATCACTCTACTCTTCTCTAATCATACTTTCTAAACTTTGTTCTTTATCTAACCAATCAACAAATATTTAGCATACCAATGCAAATATCATGAGGTCTTTTCAAGGTTGTAATGGGGCTAAGGTAAAGGTGAGGATATATGTATAAGGCTAAGTGAGCTAACAAAGTGAATCCTTGATTAGTCTAAGATCTCACCTAACATTCACACTTTATATAATTTAAAATGCTTTACCTAGCTACCCAAATTTTTTCCACTTTTGTATTACATGCTCATGTATCAAACTTATTTTTTAGTTTTATCCCATGTGAAGTGATTCTTTTTATTCTGCATTTGGGGTAATATATTTTTTTATCCCCTTATTTAATTACTTAATAAATATTTTTTTTATCAATGCACATGGTAATTTAATTATTTTGATTTCACATGAGCATGCTTCCCAAATTTTCAAATAACGTATTCAATTTAATTCCCTACTTTTTTTCTATCATCCCATGTTCCTATAAAATTTCCCATACTTAAATTATACACAATATCTATCTTAAGCTAACCAAGGATTCAACTTGGAATTTTTATTTTATTTTTCTGCTTAAGGCTAGTAATGTGGTTATGAAATATAAGGGGGTTAAAAGGCTCAAGGTGGCTAACAAGGGTGACATAAAAGGGTAGGCTTATTTGGGAGAAGTGAGCTAAAACAAGTAATGACCTCAATCATATGCAAGCATGTAAATATACTAAATAATGGACATATAGACTGAAACAAAGTAAAGATTGCAATCATAGAAAAGAAAACACACAAGAATAAAATATTTACGGTTAAATAATGTAACCATATAAATAAGCTCGAAATCTCACAGGTTGTGTGTTCTTTAGCTTAAAAACCATGTTCCAAATACAACTTCGAACAAATTTAACAAATATTTTTCAATTTAATTAGTGAAATACTATAAAAATTTCTTGAAAAAGAAAATATTACTTCAACCAAGTAGTGACTAAATGCATAAAATCAAACAAACATGCAATCAAATATGCAAATGCAACAATGAACAAACAAAGAAAATAGAATATTGGTGTTGAAAAGAAGGTAACTAACCCATGGAAGTCGGAATTGACCTCCCCACACTTAAAGATTGCACCGTCCTCGGTGCATGCTAAGATATACAAGTGGGTGGGGGTTGTGGTTCCTCAGCTAGTGCTCTTTTTGTTCCTTTCCTTGCTGATGGTTTGGGAGTAGCTTTCTCTTTTCCATTCTTGGTGGCCATCCTGAAAAGGGAAAAAGAAAGTAACTTTTAAAGCTAAGGGTTAGAGCAAGGAAGAGGATGGTACAAGTGATAATTAATGCACGGTAAAGAAGGATGTTGTTAACACATGGTCATGACTACATGTGAAAAGTTCATCAATTGGAAATATGGCAAGTGCATGTGATGGCTATTAAATGCAAGATGTTTATTGGCATGCTGGCAAAGGCATGAGTAGCATAGATCAAGCATGAAATGCCCAAGTCAGATTATCATCTCATTCAAACTAACAATCTGTTTGTCTTGACAATTATATTTTAATTAATAAAATATAAAAGGGGTTTTGTGAAAAACAGACATTAAAGTAGTGCATGATGCCATACGGGGTTTTTCACAAACACTTAGCATGCATGGTAAATAAGTTATTGAAAGTATTAAATTGAACATACAAGCAATCCTATAAAAAGTAATATATAAATGTCAAACAATTCCTTAATAATCCACAAGCAAAATAATGACCCAAATAAATCTCCAACACCAATTAAAAGAAAAAGAAAGAAAAAGAAAAAGAAGGGAAAGAAAAGATTTAGATTTGGGGAAGAAAAGATAGGATATCTTGGCCGATTTGGATCAGCTGCAGGCAACGCGAGCGCGTGGGTCACGCGTTCGCGCGGATAGCACTTCTATAAAGTGATGTGGACGCGTGGGTCACGCGTTCGCGTAAAGTGATTTGTGCCTTCAGCGCGAGGGCAGCCTCGCGGTCGCGCAACTCTCTGTTTGGAATTCATTTTGCCAAAATTTTGGGTGACGCGATCGCGTGGTTGGCGATTCTATGAAAAATGGCGCGGACGCGTGAGGCACGCGTTCGTGTGGTAGGGCTTGTGCTCCTAGCATGATTCCAGCCCAATTCCATCACAACTTGCTGCCATACACACGTTTACGTCGATTTGCAGGTCACACGTTCGCGTGGGTGACGCGGACGCGTGGGAGGCATTTTTCACAAATGATGCGAACGCGTCAGCGACGCGGTCGCATGGATCAATTTGTGCCAAAGGCACGCCTCCAACCACGCTTTTGCATGACTCTTTGTAAAATCTCTTTTCTTCCTTGAGGCACATATGACGCAGACGCGTCGGCGACGCTGTCACGTTGCATGCGATTTTTTTTTAATAATGCAGTATGCAGAATGCAATGCTAATATGAATGTTATGCATGATTCCAGGTCCAATCAAAACTCAAAAACAAACAAAACATACTAGAATTAAAACTGAAAAGGTAACGATCATACCATGGTGGGTTGTCTCCCACCCAACACTTTTAGTTAAAGTCCTTAAGTTGGACATTCTGGTGAGCTTTTTGTCATGGCGGCTTGTGCTTGAACTCATCTTGAAACTTCCACCAATGCTTGGACTTCCAATAAGCTCTATCAATACTAAGTAAATTCTTCAAGCTTTGATGGAGTTCTTCACAAGCTTTGAGCTCCCAAATTTGATCCTCATATATTCCTAGATCCCAAATCTTGTTTCTACACCCGTCTTCAAGTTGATTATCATGATTCCATCTAGGTGGTTTAGCTTTAGAATTCTCACTGAAGCGGCCAAACAACATCCTAGACCCATTCAATTGAGCTCTATGCCAACCTTTGCGTTTAAACTTAAAGCTTCTAATCATAATGAACCTTGCAGGACAATTGTTACCACTGACCATCTTCCTCTTACTCTTAATGCCACAAAGAGCTCTAAGTTGACTATTCGTCTCCAGTAGCCCATATTCAAGTGGAATTAGAAAGCTAAGGGATATGAATTTTACCCACTTGAATGTTGTGAAGGATGATGGCAACTTAGGGGGAGGGGTCTCCAACAACTTTGGCAAGGTAGTTGCAGGCTTTACTCCCTTGTGCTCTTCTCTGACAACTTCCACCTCTTTGCAAGCTTCTTCACTTTCAACCTCTTCTTCTTGGTAGCTTTCTTCCAATTTAATCTCTTCTTCATTGCTCACCAAGGGCATGGGAGGTTGTGCCTCTTCTCTTTGAATCTCCATCTCTTGATCAACCTCTTCCAAGTCTTTAACCATGATATGCCTTGGAGGTTGTACACCCTCCTGAACATCAAATTCACCCGTCTTAGAAAGAGGCTCTATGACTTGACTTTCCCACGGAGGTTCCGCATCTCCTAAGTCTTCAACCACTTCTTCCTCTTCAACGATTATGGCTTCCTCTAATTGTTCTAATACAAAGTCATGCTGCTCATTGTCCACTGGGGTTTCTAGCTTTTCCTTCATGCTGCGTTCTTCAGTAGATTCTCCAAATAAAGCCATGGGAGTTCCTTGAGTGTCCAGATGTCAGGAGTCTAGTCGGCTTATAGCTTGGCCCAGTTGTTGAATGGTTGTATTGAGTTGATCCATTGTCTCCTTGAAATGATCCTTTGACTCTTGTTCCGCTCGGCTATCATAAGTAGGATCATAATGCTCTTGGATTGATGGATATGGAGATGGTAAATATTGAGGTGGTGGTTCTTGGGAGTAATTGGGTTGGAATTGGGGTGGTTCTATATATGGTTTATATGGTGGTTGGTATGGTGGTTGAGGGTTAGGGTCATATGGAGGTGAATGGCGGAAAGGGGCTTGTGAGTATGTGATGAGCGGATAATTTATACGCTTTTTGGCACTGTTTTTAGGTAGTTTTTAGTAGGATCTAGCTACTTTTAGGGATGTTTTAATTAGTTTTTATGCTAAATTCATATTTCTCGACTTTACTATAAGTTTGTGTGTTTTTCTGTGATTTCAGGTAATTTCTGGCTGAAATTGAGGGACCTGAGCATAACTCTGATAGAAGGCTGACAAAGGACTGCTGATGGTGTTGGATTCTGACCTCCCTGCACTCGAAATGTATTTTCTGGAGCTACAAAACTCCAAATGGTGCATTCTCTACGGCGTTGGAAAGTAGACATCCAGAGATTTCCAGCAATATATAATAGTCCATACTTTATTCGAGATTAGATGACGTAAACCGGTGCTCAACGCCAGTTCCATGCTGCATTCTGGAGTCAAACGCCAGAAACACGTCACGAACCAGAGTTGAACGCCAAAAACACGTTACAACTTGGCGTTCAACTCCAAAAGAAGCCTCTGCACGTATAAAGCTCAAGCTCAGCCTAAGCACACACCAAGTGGGCCCCGAAAGTGGATTTCTGCATTAATTACTTACTTCTGTAAACCCTAGTAGCTAGTCTAGTATAAATAGGACATTTTACTATTGTACTATGTGTCTTTTACCATTCGGTCTTTTGACCAGATCCTGGATTGTATTTTTGATCCTATGATCACGTTTTGGGGGCTGGCCATTCGACCATGCCTGGACCTTCATCACTTATGTATTTTCAACGATGGAGTTTCTACACACCATAGATTAAGGGTGTGGAGCTCTGCTGTACCTCGAGTTTTAATGCAATTACTACTATTTTCTATTCAATTCAGTTTATTCCTGTTCTAAGATATTCGTTGCACTTCACCATGATGAATGTGGTGATCCGTGACACTCATCATCATTCTCACCTATGAACGCGTGACTGACAACCACCTTCGTTCTACCTTAGACCGAACGCATATCTCTTGGATTCCTTAATCAAAATCTTTGTGGTATAAGCTAGAATTGATGGCGGCATCATGAGAATCCAGAAATTCTAAACCTTGTTTGTTGTATTCCGAGTAGGATTCAGGGATTGAATGACTGTGACGAGCTTCAAACTCGCGATTTTTGGGCGTGATGAAAAACGCAAAAGAATCAATGGATTCTATTCTGACATGATCGAGAACCGACAGATGATTAGCCGTGCCGTGACAGAGCATTTGGACCTTTTTTCACTAAGAGGATGGGATGTAGCCATTGACAACGGTGATGCCTTACATACAGCTTGCCATGGAAAGGAGTAAGAAGGATGGGATGAAGGCAGTAGGATAGCAGGGATTCAGAAGGAGCACAACATCTTCATACGCCTATCTGAAATTCCCACCGATGATCTACATAAGTATTTCTATCTTTATTTTCTGTTTATTTATTATTATTATTCGAAAACTCCATAACCATTTATTATCTGCCTAACTGAGATTTACAAGATGACCATAGCTTACTTTATACCAACAATCTCCGTGGGATCGACCCTTACTCACGTAAGCTTTATTACTTGGATGACCCAGTGCACTTGCTGGTTAGTTGTGCGAAGTTGTGAAGTTATGTTTGGACCATGGTATCATGCACCAAGTGCTTGGCGCCATTACCAGAGAGAGAACGAACATGAATGCCATTATCAGAAATCACAATTTTGCACTATCAGTATGGTGGTCCAAAGTCATGTTGAGGAGGGGATTCATAGGCATATGGTGGTGGTTGTTGAAAATCAAAACAGTGCTCACCATAGCCATTGCCTTGATATGCATCACAGAATGGTTGTAAATTAGAGGTGGTTGTTGCCATGAGGGTTGATCAAATCCTTGTGGCTCCTCCCATCTTTGATTGTTCCAACCTTGATGGCTATTGTCATTATAATCTCCTCTTCCTGCAACATAATTGTAACCAGACTCATAACCAAAGGGGTGAGAGTTCATAGTAGTAGGATAAAATAGAAACAAAAACTAACAAAAAGAAAATATTTTGAAAAAGATATGATTTTTGAAAAAGGATAAGATAAGATTTTGAAAAAGATAAGATAAGATTTTGAAAAAAGATTGAATTTTGAAAAATAAGATAAGATAAGATAAAAATTTTAAAATAAAAATCTGAAACTTTTTTTTTGAAAAATATTTACAATAACCAATAATAAGGCACACGTTTGCAATTCCCCGGCAACGGTGTCATTTTGAAGAGCGAAACTCTCGCGCGATCTAGAATTTTCACAAATAAATTCCCGTTGTAAGTATAGCTTCTAGACCGACAAGAATTCATTTCTTACAAAAGTTTTGATTGTCACAAGTAACAAACCCCTTTGAAATTGATAACCGAAGTATTTAAACATCGGGTCGTCTTCTCAAGGAATTGCAGGAAGGTGTTCTTATTATTGGTTATGCAAAGGTATATTTTGGGGTTTTCAAAAGGGTTGAACAAGTAATGTAAAATAACAAGTCGTTAAAATAATAACTAATAAAGCTCTTGGCAAAGTATGAGAACTGGAAGTCCCATCCTAGTTATCCTTATCAATGGTGATGAGAATCAGATTTTTCTCCCACTTTGTTAACCTCTAACTATGAAGGTAAGTTAAGTGGATGAATTGATTTTGATTCCTCAGGTCCTAGTATTTCCTTGGAAAAGGCGAGAGTTATTGGAATCGAATTAATTCTTGAAGAATTCTAATTTTCAGTCAACAATGAGTTTGATAACTCAAGTGTCTCCAATGACTCAACCAAAGCCAAAAGGGAAAAATATAAATTATTTATATAAGTAAAAGAAAGCAATCGTAATTCTAAAATACCTCAAAGTATATTAAATGAAGATATCAATTCTAACATGGAAAACGTTCATAAATTAAATTGGAAAAATAAAAAAAAGGAACATTGAACCTGAGAAGAAGATGAAATCCTAATCCTAATAGAAATCCTAATCCTAATCCCAAGAGAGAGGAGAGAACCTCTCTTTCTAAAAACTACATCTAAATTATGAAAAGTTAATTATGAGTCGTCTCTCTTCATTCCTCCACTTTGCAGCCTTTAATCTGTGTTTTCTGGGCTTGAAACTGGGCCGGAAATAGCCCAGAAGTCGCTGGGACCTAATTCAAACACGTGCAGGTCGCTGGAATTTCTGTAAAACAACGCGTCCGCGTGCGCATCGTTTTTCTGTACGGACAAATCGAAGCCCCAGACGTTAGCTTTCCAACGCAACTGGAACCGCATTATTTGGACCTCTATAGCTCAAGTTATGATTCTTTCAGTGCGAAGAGGTCAGGCTGATAGCTTTGCAATTTCTTCAACTTCTTGTATTCCTTCCACTTTTGCATGCTTCCTTTTCATCCTTTAAGCCATTCCTGTCTTGTAATATCTGAAAACACTTAACACACCTATCCCGGTATTGAATGGTAATAAGAGATGATTAAATTTGATATTTTTAAAGCATAGAAAACATGTTTTCACACATATCATAAAATGAGGAAGGAATAGTAAAACCATACAGTTTACATGAATAAGTGAGTGAAGATTTGATAAAAATCACTCAATTGAGCATAAGATAAACCATAAAATAGTGGTTTATCAATGTCTTCAATTGCTTCCTCAGTAACCAGAATTTGCTTGCCTCTGAGATGTACTGCATCCAAGGATGTTTTAAAGTAGTTACAGTAGAATTCTCTGACCCAGGATGAGTTGATTTCAGTCAAGTTTCTCTCCCGGAAGAACCAGCCTCTCTGTTTAATTTGGTCTGAAGTGTATTGCCTGAGTTCTTCTAGAATTTTGAGTGTCCTTTCCAAGTATAGGTTCCTGGCTGTGGCAAAAACTGGGTACTTCAGCTCACAGTATTTGTTTGCAAATTTCACTGGGTCAGCTGCAGATACCAACTGATCAGCTTTTTCATGCGGGGTGAAGTTCTTCTCCTGCCAGAAATCATCATGCAAGATGCCAAGGATGGACATGGAGGATTCGCCTCTTTTTCTTTTGCCAGTGGTTGCTTTGCCCTTTCCTTTGCTTTGAGGGTCAGACATCCTGAAAAGCAGAAATTCCAGGATATAATTGAAAAATAAAAGCAGGAAAATAAGTAGGCAAATAACAATAGAAGGACAGAGTGGCAAAAGAGCAAGAGAAGCATGAATTGAGTCAAATACATGTGCATTTTGGATTGTGTTCAAGTAGAAATGTCTGAAAATAGAAATCACAATCCAAAATATATGATAAGTGGAAGTTATGTTAAGTAGGAAAAATAGTTATCATGCCCTGAGTTAAGAGTTAAAATAGTTAGGTAAAAAGTGAAATCAGAAGTTAAGATGGTTAATAAGGGAAAAAGGAAGTTAGAAAGTGAAAGCAGTGAGTTAGTAAAGAGAAAGTTAAAGTAAGTGGCATGATGATGGATTTCTTAGTTAACAAGAGATTCACAAATGGAGAGAATAAACAACTCATATTCAAGCAAGATTTATAGTTTACTAATGATAATTCATATAGATTAAGGAAGTGAAAAAGGAGAATGAAATCATCAATAATGCAAATTATTAACCAGGGAATCAAATGGAATAGGAATGCTAGCTGATGAGCGGATAATTTATACGCCTTTTGGCATTGTTTTCATATAGTTTTTAGTAAGTTTAAGCTACTTTTAGGGATGTTTTCATTAGTTTTTATGTTAAATTCACATTTCTGGACTTTACTATGAGTTTGTGTGTTTTTCTGTGATTTCAGGTAAATTCTGACTGAAATTGAGGGATTTGAGCAAAACTCTGAAGAAGGCTGACAAAAGGACTGCTGATGCTGTTGGATTCTGACCTCCCTGCACTCGAAATGGATTTTCTTGAGCTACAGAACTCCAATTGGCGCGCTCTCAACGGCGTTGGAAAGTAGACATCCAGGGCTTTCCAGCAATATATAATAGTCCATACTTTATTCGAAGAATGACGACGTAACTTGGCATTGAACGCCAAGTACACGCTGCTGTCTGGAGTAAAACGCCAGAAAAACGTCATGATCCGGAGTTAAACGCCCAAAACACGTCATAACTCGAAGTTCAACGCCAAGATATGCCTTAGCACGTGAATTCATCAAGCTCAGCCCAAGCACACACCAAGTGGGCCCCGAAAGTGGATTTATGCATCAATTACTTACTCATGAAAACCCTAGGAGCTAGTCTAGTATATATAGGACATTTATCTATTATATTAGACATCCTGGATTGTATTTTGA
>NC_029781.3:47459169-47459954 GCF_000817695.3 Arachis duranensis
TGATGGTGAACCCCTATACAAAGCTTGCCATGGAAAGGAGTAAAAAGGATTGAGTAGAAGCAGTAGGAGAGCAGGCGTCCCTGGGCTCTACAGCATCTCCATCCGCTTATCTGAAATTCCTACCAATGAATCTGCATAAGTATTCTATCCCTTTTATTATTTCCTTTTATTATTTTACTTTGAATCTAATCAAGTATCATGTTTAATTCGCCTGACTGAGATTTACAAGGTGACCATAGCTTGCTTCATACCAACAATCTCTGTGGATTCGACCCTTACTCACGTAAGGTTTATTACTTGGACGACCCAGTACACTTGCTGGTTAGTTGAACGAAGTTGTGAATTTAATTATAGACAATTTTTGAATAAATCCATACAAGTGCAAAGAATAGTGATCATAATTTCGTCCACCAAGTTTTTGGCGCCGTTGCCGGGGATTGTTCGAGTATGGACAACTGACGGTTCATCTTGTTGCTCAGATTAGGTAATTTTCTTTTCAAAAATCTTTTTCAAAAATTTTTCTTTTTATTTTTCGTTTTTCCAAACTATGTTTTTCGAAATTAATAATAATAAAAATACAAAAAATTAGAAAATCATAAAAATCAAAAATATTTTGTGTTTCTTGTTTGAATTTTGTGTTAATTTTTAAGTTTGGTGTCAATTGCATGCTTTCAAAAATTTCTTGCATTTTTCGAAAATCCCATGCATTCATAGTGTTCTTCATGATCTTCAAGTTGTTCTTGACAAGTCTTCTTGTTTGATCTTGATGAATTCTTGTTTTGTGT
>NC_029781.3:47464286-47464698 GCF_000817695.3 Arachis duranensis
CCAAATTCAAATTCAATTTCCCACCCATTCCCTCCCAAAATGGCCGAAACCCAACCCTCCCTCTCCCTATAAATACCTCTCCTTTCTTCTTCATTTTCACACAATAAAAACCCCTTCTTCTCTCCTATAGCCGAACCCCCTCCTCTCCTTCTCTACCAAAATTTTCTTCTTCTTCTTCTACTCTTCTTTTCTTTTTTGCTCGAGGACGAGCAAATTTTAAGTTTGGTGTGGTAAAAAGCCTAAGCTTTTTATTTTTCATTCACCATCAATGGCACCCAAGACCGAAGTGTCCTCAAGAAAAGGAAAAGGGAAGGCAAAAGCTTCCACTTTCGAGTCATGGGAGAAGGAGAGATTCATCTCCAAGAGCCACCAAGACCACTTCTATGATGTTGTGGCAAAGAAGAAGGTGATC
>NC_029781.3:47467567-47479970 GCF_000817695.3 Arachis duranensis
TGACAGACGCAAAAGAGGGATTCTATTCCAGTAGGGGAGGGAACCAACCGGTGATTAGCCGTACTGTGACAGAGTGCGTTAGCATAGTTTTCACTGCGAGGATGGGATGTAGCCATCAGCCATGGGTGATGCCTCCAGGCTGGTTAGCTGTGCGAGTGACAGCCGCATAGGATATTTCCCCGAGAGGATTGAAAGTAGCCACAGCTGATGGTGAACCCCTATACAAAGCTTGCCATGGAAAGGAGTAAGAAGGATTGAGTAGAAGCAGTAGGAGAGCAGGCGTCCCTGGGCTCTACAGCATCTCCATCCGCTTATCTGAAATTCCTACCAATGAATCTGCATAAGTATTCTGTCCCTTTTATTATTTCCTTTTATTATTTTACTTTGAATCTAATCAAGTATCATGTTTAATTTGCCTGACTGAGATTTACAAGGTGACCATAGCTTGCTTCATACCAACAATCTCTGTGGATTCGACCCTTACTCACGTAAGGTTTATTACTTGGACGACCCAGTACACTTGCTGGTTAGTTGAACGAAGTTGTTAATTTAATTAAAGACAATTTTTGAATAAATCCATACAAGTGCAAAGAATAGTGATCACAATTTTGTCCACCACTAGCCCATGCATTCATGAATTGGGTTGGTTGTAGCCAAGTAGTGCAAAATACAAAATTTCCAAAACCAATACATGAATGGGAAGAATTGAAACAATTTACAGAAAATTGGGCAGCATTCTGGCTAAAATTGGATGATCCCAGGAAATACATAACAGGATAAATCAGTTCATATAAAATTTAAATAATGCTGCAAAGAGACACAAATAACATGAACATGAAAGAACAGTGTCACAGCAACATGAAACATGAAGAACAGCATATGAACAAGATGATCATCACAGCAACATCTGAATCGCGAAATAGACAAAACATGTAGCAAGAACGGCGCAATTATCAGGCCTAAATCCACTAACCACATCCTAGCTACCTAACCACCTAGAATCCACTACAAACATGCATCTCTAACTATCCTGAATTGAACAAAATCTGAAAAAACATATGTAACTAACTAACTAATGAACTGGTAAAGGGAACGGTGTTCGGCAGAACCTGGTGCGGGAAGGATCAGAATATGAGACAAAGAGGGGAGTAGTGGTGCTGGTGGTCGCACGACGGTGGCACGGTGGTGGAACGGCAGTGGTCCGGATGGGGGCAGGGATGGGTATGTAGTTATAGGCTAGGTTGAGGGAGGGGAGAAAGGAAGAGGGGGTACGAAGGTTGTGGGGCTGTGGTGGTGGTCTGCGGGGATGGGAGGTGGCACGGTAGTGGTCTGCTTCGGGGAGGGGCAGTGGCGGAGGTGGCGGTTTGGTGAGAGGGAAGGGAGGTGAGGGAAGAGAAGAAGGGAAGAAGGAAGAGAGGGGGGTGTCGCGGGGTGGTTTGGGTGGTTGGTGTGTTGAATGTCGGTGGTGGGACGGTGGTGGTCAGTGGAGGAAGGTTGCAGAGGAGGAAGGAGAATGAGGGGGGAATGGGGGCGCGACGGGTTAGGGTTCGCGTGATTTGGGTTTAGTGGATTCAAATCCGGACGTTATCGTGTAAGTTGGGAAAAGATGAGTGATGCAGACGCGTGAGGCACGCGAACGCGTCACTGTGAATTGTGCTAGACGCACAGTTCCAGCGTCGTTTCGGCGCAACTCTCTGTTTCCATTTAGGGGGCTATAATATCCACGTGACGCGGACGCGTCGCTCACGCTTTCGCGTGGGATGAGTGTTGTGCAAGTGATGCGTTCGCATCAACGACGCAAATGCGTGGGCCAGTTTGTGCTAAACGCACAACAGCCGCACAATTCCAGCCCAACTTTCTGGGTGTTTGATCTGTACGCCGATTCCCATTCCACGCCCACGCGTGGCCTGCGCGCTCGCATGGGGTTTTTTTATGCAGTATGCAGAATGCAAAATGCAATGAATGTCATGCAAAAATTCCAGGTTCAATCAAAATTCAAAAACAGACTAAATTGAAAAAGGAACGATTATACCATGATGGGTTGTCTCCCACCTAGCACTTTTAGTTAAAGTCCTTAAGTTGGACATTTGATGAGCTTCCTGTTATGGTGGCTTGTGCTTGAATTCGTCCAGAAATCTCCACCAATGTTTGGAATGCCAACAGCCTCTGGGGTCCCAAACAAGGTACGTAAAGCCCTTAGGTGAGTTCAAACAGGCTCTCAGGCTTCCAATATGCTGAGTGTCAGAACAGACTCCAGGATCCCAAACTTTGCTCTTACACCCGTCTTTGTCTTGATCCTCATTTTTCCAGCCGGGTGGTAAGTAATCTAAATTCTCACTATAGTGACCAAACAGCTTCCGAGATCCTTTCAATTGAGCTTAACACCAATTCTTGCACCTCAAATTGAAGTGTGAAACCTCATTGAATCTTGCATACCAGCTCTGAGCGTGATTCATTTCCCTTTTACTCTTAAAGCCGCAAAGAGCTCTAAGCTGGCCATCTTTTTCAAGTAAACCATATTCAAGTGGAAAAGTAAAGATAAAAGCTAAGGATTTTACCCACTTGAAGTTTGTATTGGGTGGTAATGGCCTTGGGATAAGTGTTTCCAGTGGTTCTGCAAGCTCTACTCCCTTGTGTTCTTCTGTGAATTCCTCCATTTCTTTGCAAACTTCTTCAATTTCAACCATGTCTTGATCAAAGTCTTTGATATCTTCCTCATCACTCGAATCATAATTGGGAGGTTGAGAAAAGTCTACCTCTGGATCATCTTCGTATTCACTTGGGGAAGATTCTTCTATCTCAAAGAATTCACTTGCGGATGCAAGCTCATTACTAAGAGAACTTGACTTGTAATTATCATTATCAAGGAAACTTGCGTCTTGTGTTATTCCGTCCAGTTCTTCATAAGATACCTGCTTTGGGGGTTGCGACCATCCTCCTTAGCATCAATTGTAACGTCCTTGACGGAATTATCCACAACTCTGGATTCCCATGGAGGTTCAGCATCTCCTAAATCTTCAATCAGTACTTCTTCTTCTATGATGACAACTTCCTCTACTTGTTCCAATACGAAGTCATGCTCTGTACTATCTACTGGAGTTTCTAGTGACTCCTTCATGCTACGTTCTTCATTAGATTTTCCACATGAAGTCATGGGGGTTCCTTGAGTGTCCAAACGTCTGGAAGATAATTGATTTATTGCTTGCTCCAGTTGATGAAGGATTGTATGAAATTGATCTACTAATTCTTTGAAGCGAACCTGTGATTCTTGGCTTGATGGATATGGAAATGGTGCATAGGGAAGTGGTGGTCCTTGGGAGTAATTGGATTGGCATTGGGGTGAATAAGGATCATACGGTGGTGAATGGTAAAAGGAAGCTTGTGAGTGTGGTGGTTCGAAGCTATGTTGAGAGGATGGTCTATAATCACAGGGTGGGGCTTATTGATAATTACAAGTGGGTCCACCATATCTATCAGTTTGGCATGCATTGTAGAACGGTCCTCATCCATGATATCTAGGAGGGTGTTGTTGCCTAAAAGGTTGATCATATCCTCTTGCCTCCATCCATCTTTGCTTGCTTAGACCGTGATGCATAGTCCTGTTATAGCTTCCGTTCCTTTCAACAAAATTAGAACCAAACTCAAACCGAGAGGGGTGAGAACTCATAGTAGCTATTAGAAATAAGAAGGGAAAACAAAAACGGATAAACAAGTAAAAGAAAAAATATTTACAATAACCAATAATAAGGCACACGTTTGCAAGTCCCCGGCAACGGCGCCTTTTTGACGATCGGATTTCCTATCGGTAAAGAAATTCACAAATATAATCGCGTTGTAAGTATAGCTTCTGAACCAACAAAAAATCCTTTCGTACAAACGTTTGGTTGTCACAAGTAACAAACACAATAAAAATAATTAACCTAAGTATTCAAACCTCGGGTCGTCTTCTCAAGGAATTGCAGGGAAGTATGATTTAATATTGGTTATGGAAAACAGTGTTTTGGGTTTTAAGAGGATTTGAACGCGAAAAATAGATTGCAGGAATTAATAAATCAATAACTATAAATCTCTTGGCAAGGTATGAAAACCGGAATTCCTATCCTAGTTATCCTTATCAGATGTGGTGAGAATTGGGTTTTAATCCCACTTAGTTATCCCTTATTAAATAAAGGAAAGTCAAGTAGACTAATTAAATTGATCCTCGAGTTTCAGTCAACTTTTAGAGTGATCCAAATTAATTAGCAATTGCCAAATTCACCCACTACTGAGTTTGATAACTCAAGTATTACCAATCAATTAACCAAGGCCAAAAGGGAGAATAAATCATAAATAGAGCAAAACAATCATGAGTCTGAAATACCTCAAATTATATTAACTAAGAAAATCCTAACATAAATGGTTCATAAGCCAATTGGACAACATCAATCAAATACACATAAAAGCATTAGAGTAAATAAAAATAGAAGAGAAACATATATTATTGAACCTGGTATCAAGAAACAATCCTAATGACTAAAAAAAATCCTAAAGCCTAAGATAAATCCTAATCCTAAGAGAGAGGAGAGAACCTCTCTCTCTAAAAACTACATCTAAATCCTAAAACTCTGTATGAATGTATGTTTTATGACGTGTCGTATGAATGGATGGATTCTCCCAATTTATAGCCTTTAATCTGTGTTCTCTGGACTTGGATCTGGACCAAAAAGGGTCCAGCAGTTGCTGGGATCGACTTCTGCAATTTCTGCAGATCGCGCACGTCACGCGTCCGTGTGGGTCATGCGGTCGCGTCATCTGGAGTGTTGCTCTTTCACGCGATCGCGTCAGTCACACGTCCGTGTCATATGTGTTTTATATGAGCTAGGCGTTCACGTCATGTATGCGTTCGCGCGGATGCCACTTTTCGCAAAGCATGCGTTCGCGTCGTCCACGCGAACGCGTCGCTGCCAGTTTCTTCCAAAAACTCCATTTTGTGCTTTCCTTCCATTTTTTGTATGTTTCCTTTCCATCCTTTAAGTCATTCCTACCCTATAAAACCTGAAAGTACTCAACACACAAATCAAGGCATCGAATGGTAATAAAGGATAATTAAATTTAATATTTTTAAAGCATAGGAAACATGCTTCCTCATATGTCATATCATAAGGAATGAATTGTAAAACCATGCAAATTCATATGAATAAGTGGGTGAAGAGTTGATAAAAATACTCAATTAAACACAATATAAATCATAAAATAATGGTTTATCAGGCAGCAAGTTGTGATGGAGTGGGGTTGGAGCCATGCTAGAAGCACAAGCCTTACCACGCGAACGCGTGCCCCACGCGCTTGCGTCATTTTAAAAGAAAGGCCATGCACGCGTGCGCGTCACCCTAAATTTTAGCAATATGCGTTTGAGACAGAGAGTTGCACGAATGCGAGGCTGCTCTCGCGTCACTAGAATAAATCAAGTCACGCGTTCGTGTGACCGACGCGTCCGCGTCACTTGAAAATAGCGCCAACCACGCGTCCGCGTCACCTGCGCCGCATACCTTATCCAAATCAGGGCCAAAAATCTTATCTTTTCTTCCCCAATCCTAATTTTTTCTTCTCCCTTCTTATTTCTTTCTTCTTCCTTCTTTCTTCTTTCTTCCTCCTTTCTTACTTTCTTTTTCTTCATCTATTTAACTTCTCATCCTTCTTCACTTTCATTCTATTTTACTTAATTTATTTACATACTTTCATTCATTGCATTTTAATTTTGTGCATATTTTTATTTTCTCTTCTAAATCTATTATTTTTCCATTGGTGTTAAATATTTTTATTCAACTGTTGTATCTTTTCTGGTATTATTTTGGTGATTAGTCACTTTGTTTTACACTGTTGGATGAATGCCAATCTTTTATGAAACCTGTGTTCCTTTTGCATTGACATGAATTGACATTATCTTGCATTGCCCACACTCTTCCCCCATTGTTTCAAATTTTTGCACTCTTGATTTGCCATGTGCTTCTACTATTTTTTCACTTGCATGTTGTAGCTACCATGTAATTGAGACCCTTATTATTTGGCGTTAAACACTGATGAGAGAACTTTTGCGTGGTCTAGAATTCAGAATAAATTCCCGTTGCAAGTATAGCTTCTAAACCAACAAAAGTCATTTCATACAAATGTTTTGGTTGTCACAAGTAACAAACCCCTTTAAAATTGATAACCGAGTATTTAAACCTCGGGTCGTCTTCTCAAGAAATTGTAGGGAAGTATGTTCTTATTATTGGTTATGAAGATTGTAAATCGGGGTTTTAAAGTTTGGGCAATGGGCACAGGTATATTTAAATGACAAGTAAAATAAATTAACAATAATAAAATCTCTTGGCAAGGTATGAAGAACTGGAAGTCCTATCCTAGTTATCCTTATCAATTGTGATGAGAATTGGATTTTTCTCCCACTTTGTTAACCTCTAACTATGAAGGCGAGTTTGATAACTCAAGAGTCACCAATTAATCAACTAAAGCCAAAAGGAAAAATATCTAAATTAAATTAAAAGCATTCATGTAAATAAAGCAATCAAACTACATCTAAATATAAATTCAAGTCATAACATGGAAAGGTTCATAAGCCAATTGGGCAACATAAATCAAATACAAATAAAAGTATTAGAGTAAATAAAAGTAGAAAATAAATATTGAAGGAATATAGAACCTAGAATGAAGATGAATTGAACTAAACTAATAGAAATCCTAAAATCCTAAATTCTAAGAGAGAGGAGAGAACCTCTCTCTCTAAAAACTACATCTAATCCTAAAATTATGAATTATGAGAGCTTGATGAGTCTCTGCAAGTTCCCTGACTTTAATCTGTGTTTCTGGGCCAAAAACTGGGTTGAACTACGGCCCAGAATCTCTGCCAGTGACTTTTGTAATTCTACAGATCGCGCACGTCACGCGATCGCGTCATCCATGCAGACGCGTCATTCGCGTTTTTCCCTGCCACGCGTTCGCGTCGTCCACGCTTCCGCGTCACTTGTGCTTTTCCAATCCGCGCGGTCGCGTAAGCTATGCGGCCGCGTCACTGCGAATTCCTTTCTTCCGTGCGGTCGCATCGCTGATGCGTACGTGTCACTTCTCGTTGGTCATCTCCTCAATTTCTTGTGTTCCTTCCATTTTTGCAAGCTTCCTTCCCAATCTCACTCATTCATGCCCTATAAAGCCTGAAACACTTAACACACAAATCAAGGCATCGAATGGTAATAGGAGGAGATTAAGATTAGCTAAATTAAGACCAAAGAAGCATGTTTTCAATCATAGAACTAAACTAGGAAGGAATTGTAAAATCATGCAAATTATATGAATAAGTGGGTGAAAAGCTTGATAAAACCACTCAATTAAATACAATATAAACCATAAAATAGTGGTTTATCAACCTCCCCACACTTAAACATTAGCATGTCCTCATGCTAAACTCAAGGAGACCAAATAAATGAGTAGGGAAGGGCAAGACTCATGCAATGCAACCTATGAATGTGAATGCAACTACATGCTAAAATGATTCTACCTACTTGGTAAAAAAGTAAATAAATCTTTCAAGAATAAATATGAACTAGATTTCACTAATTCAAATCACAAAATACAATACAAATAACTTGCAAGAAGAAGATAGCTCATGAAAGCAGGGAACATAGAATTAAGCGCTAAACCCTTACTTGGTGGTGTATATCATTCTAACTCTCAAGTGTCTAGGGTCAATTCTCTCAATTCTCTACTAATCATGCTTTCTATAGCTTGCTCTTCATCTAACAATCAACAAAAATTTAATACACCAATACACAAATCAAGAGGTCTTTTAAGGGTTGTAATGGGGTTAGGGTCAAGGTAGGATTGTATTTGGCCAAGTGGACTAAAATTTGAATCCTTAATTAACATAAACTTTCCACCTAACTTAGGACAATCCATTTAATTAAAATGCAAAATCTAACTTCCCATTAACTGTGATTTCCACATGTTCATGCATCCTAAAATTGAGTTTAGTACATATGCATTGATACCAACACTCATTTTAGGGTATTTTGTCCCTTTTTATTAATTGCTCTTTTCTTTTACTTTTTCACTTTTTTTCTTTTTTTATTTTTTTTTCTCAATGCATATGATTAAAGTATTGAATGCAATAATATGTGCTCAACCATTATTTTGCACATTTTCACTAAAATATACAACACCCGATTATTCAAACCAAATATTTTCAAACCCAACTTCCCCACACTTAAATCATGAGCACTTTTACTAGTCTAACCTAACCAAGGATTCAAACTAAGGACATTATTGTTTTCCGCTTAGAGTTAGTAATGAGCTAAAGTAAAGAACAAATGGGTATATTAGGCTCAAATTGGTTTGCAAAGGATAATGAAAGGGTAAGGCCATATGGGTATGTAAGCTTAGTGAAACAAGGGCCTCAATCATATCAGTGCATGCATACATCAAACAATGGAAATATAGAATTAAGCAAGACAAAGATCACAATTTTAGAGAGAAAAACACACACCAAAAATAAAATATTGGTTGATAAAATGCAACTAATCAAATAGGCTCAAAATCTCACTGGTTTTGTGTGTTCGAGTTTTAAACCATGTTCAAAAATAAGATTTCTTCAAACAAGTTTTTCAAAAACTTTTATTCAAATTAGTGAAATACTATAAAAATTTCTTGAAAAAGAAAATATTACTTTAACCAAGTGGTAAAATATCCACAAAAAACAAACATGCAATCAAACATGCAAATGTAACAATAAAAAACAAAAATTGGTGTTGAGAAGGGACTAACTAACCCGTGGAGATCGGTATCGACCTCCCCACACTTAAAGATTGCACCGTCCTCGGTGCATGCTAAGATGTACAGGTGGGCGGGTGCTGTGGTTCCTCAGCCGATGCTCGTTGTAGAGTCTTTCTCTTTACTCTTCCCGATGGCCAGCCTGAAAAAGGGAGAAGAGAAAAGGACATGAAGTCAAAGAGACAGAGCAAAGAGGAGGGCGGTACGAGTGATAATCATGCCAAGTAAGAAAAATAGTGAATGAAAGACATGGTCGCAATTCCAAGTGATCAGTTCATCAATGGAAATATAACAAGGCATGGGGAGTATTCGATGCAAGATGTTTATTAGCATGCCGGCAAGGGCATGAGTAGCATAGATCAAGCATCAAAAGTCTAGATGTATTATTAGTCGTGAGAAAATAACAATAACATTTGTATTGACAGTTATATTTAATTAATAAAATAGTAAAGGGAATTTGTGAAAAGCAAGCATTGAATAATAGAATAGAATAATGTAGAAAAGTGCATGTTGCCATATGGGCGTTTTCACAAACACATAGCATGCATGGTAAATAAGCTATCTGAAAGTATTAAATTGAACATGCAAGCAACCCTTTAAAAAGTAATATATAATTGTCAAATAATCCACAAAAATATAGAAAAAACAATGACCCAAATAAAATTCCAACACCAATGAAAATAATGCAATGAATGAAAGTATGCAATTAAGTAAAAGAAAATGAAAGATAAAAAGAATGAGAAGGGAATGAAGGAAAGAAGAAGTAAGTAAGAAAGGAGGGAGGAAAAATTAGGATTGGGGAAGAGAAAGATAAGATATTTTGGCAATTTAGGTTGAGCTGTGCGGTGCAAGCGACGCGGCCGCGGGGGGCACGCGTTTGCATGATTGCGCTTTTAATTCAGCTGACGCGGTCGCGTCGGTCACGCGGTCGCGTCGGTCACGCGGTCGCGTGACCCATGTTATGCTTCTGGTGCAAGTGCAGCCTCGCGCCTGCACAACTCTCTATTGGAATTTATATATTTGCCAAATTTGGGGTGACGCGATCGCGTGGGGCATGCGATCGCGTGAGTGGGCTTCAGAAAGGAATGACGCGGACGCGTTGGCGACGCGGTCGCGTGATAGGGATTGTGCGTCCAGCACCAATCCAGCACCACTCTCGCACAATAATTCATTGTGCACCCTTTTTACGTCGAAAATCAGGGCACGCGGCCGGGGGGCACGCGGTCACGTGGGAAGCCATTATTCCTATGTGACACGGACGCGTCAGCGACGCGGTCGTGTGGGACGATTTGTGCCACAGGCACACCTCCAACCACACTCCAGCGTGACTCTCTGTTCGTTTTTATTTTCTCCCCTCTCCTTTCAACGCGGACGCGTCACTGATGCGGTCGCATTGCGTGGCATTTTTTTTCGAATAAGATGCAAATGCAGATGCAATGAATGTTATGCAAAATTCCATGTTCAATCAAAACTGAAAAACAGACAAAAATTTAAACTGAAAAAGGAACGATCATACTATGGTGGGTTGTCTCTCACCTAGCACTTTTAGTTAAAGTCCTTAAGTTGGACATTCTGGTGAGCTCCTTGTTATGCTGGCTTGTGCTTGTATTGATCCAGGAATCTCCACCAGTGTTTAGAATTCCAGTAGCCTTCGGGATCCCAAATCTTGTTTCTGCACTCGTCTTCAAGTTGATTATCATGATTCCATCCAGGTGGTTCATCTTTAGAATTCTCACTGAAGTAACCAAACAGCTTCCTAGACCCATTCAGCTGAGCTCTATACCAACCTTTGCGTTTAAACTTTGAGCTTCCAACCATAATGAACTTTGCAGGACAATTCTTGCCACTGATCATCTTCCTCTTGCTCTTAATGCCACAAAGAGCTCTAAGTTGACCATCCGTCTCCAGTAGCCCATATTCAAGTGGAATTAGGAAGCTAAGGGATATGAATTTTACCCACTTGAATGTTGTGAAGGAAGATGGCAACTTAGGGGGAGGTGTTTGGAATGAACGTGGAAGCTCTACTCCCTTGTGCTCTCCTCTGACAACTTCCACCTCTTTGCAATCTTCTTCAATATCAACCTCTTCCTCTTGGTGGATTTCTTCCAATTCAATCTCTTCTTCATTGTTCACCAAGGGTATGGGAGGTTGATGAGCGGATAATTTATACGCTTTTTGGCATTGTTTTTAGGTAGTTTTTAGTAAGTTTAAGCTACTTTTAGGGATGTTTTCATTAGTTTTTATGTTAAATTCACATTTCTGGACTTTACTATGAGTTTGTGTGTTTTTCTATGATTTCAGGTAATTTCTGGCTGAAATTGAGGGACTTGAGCAAAACTCTGATAGGAGACTGACAAAGGACTGCTGATGCTGTTGGAATCTGACCTCCCTGCACTCGAAATAAATTTTTTGGAGCTACAAAACTCCAAATGGCGCGCTCTCAACGGCATTGGAAAGTAGACATCCAGAGCTTTCCAGCAATATATAATAGTTCATACTTTATTTGGGAATTGATGACGTAAAGTTGCGCTCAACGCCAAGTACATGCTGTTGTCTGGAGTTAAACGCCAGAAACACGTCACAACCCGGAGTTGAACGCCCAAAACACGCTATAACTCGGCGTTCAACTCCAAAGGAAGCCTCAGCTCGTGGATGGATCAAGCTCAGCCCAAACACACACCAAGTGGGCCCCAGAAGTGGATTTATGCATCAATTACTTACTCATTGGGCCCCGAAAGTGGATTTATGCATCAATTACTTACTCATGTAAACCCTAGTAGCTAGTTTAGTATAAATAAGACTTTTTACTAGTGTATTAGTCATTTTTTTGGCCATTCGGTCTTTTGATCATTTAGGGGGCTGGCCTCTCAGCCATGCCTGAACCTTTCACTTATGTATTTTCAACGGTGGAGTTTCTACACACCATAGATTAAGGGTGTGGAGCTCTGCTGTACCTCAAGTTTCAATACAATTACTATTATTTTCTATTCAATTCTCTTTTATTCCTATTCTAAGATATTCGTTGCACTTCAACTTGATGAATGTGATGATCCGTGACACTCATCATCATTCTCACCTGTGAACGCGCGTGATTGACAACCACTTCCGTTCTACCTTAGGCCGGGCGCATATCTCTTAGATTCCCCAACAGAATCTTCGTGGTATAAGCTAGATAGATGGCGGCATTCATGGGAATCTGGAAAGTCTAACCTTGTATGTGGTATTCCGAGTAGGATTCCGGGAATCTGGAAAGTCTAACCTTGTCTGTGGTATTCCGAGTAAGATTCCGGTATTGAATGACTGTGACGAGCTTCAAACTCCTGAAGGCTGGGCGTTAGTGACAGACGCAAAAGAATCAAGGGATTCTATTCCATCCTGATTGAGAACCGACAGATGATTAGCCGTGCTGTGACAGAGCATAGGATCATTTTCACTGAGAGGATGGGATGTAGCCATTGACAACGGTGATGCCCTACATACAGCTTTCCATGGAAAGGAGTAAGAAGGATTGGATGAATGTAATAAGAAAGTAGAAATTCGAGAGGAGCACAGCATCTCCATACGCCTATCTGAAATTCCCACTATTGATTTACATAAGTATTTC
>NC_029781.3:47480171-47481819 GCF_000817695.3 Arachis duranensis
GTACTTGGACGACCCAGTACACTTGCTGGTTAAGATGAACGGAGTTGTGTCCACACATAATCAATAGCCATTAAATAAATCTCATGCAAATACAAAGAGGGTCACAATTTCGTCCACCAAGTTTTTGGCGCCGTTGCCGGGGATTGTTCGAGTATGGACAACTGACAGTTCATCTTGTTGCTCAGATTAGGTAATTTTCTTTTCAAAATTTTTCTTTTCTTTTTCGTTTTTTCCAAAAATATTTTCGAAAAAAAATTAATAAAAATCCAAAAAAATTTAGAAAATCATAAAAATCAAAAATATTTTGTGTTTCTTGTTTGAGTCTTGAGTCATGTTTTAAGTTTGGTGTCAATTGCATGCTTTAAAAATTTTTTTCTTGCATTTTTCGAAAAATACATGCATTCATAATGTTCTTCATGATCTTCAAGTTGTTCTTGACAAGTCTTCTTGTTTGATCTTGATGATTTCTTGTTTTGTGTTGTTTGTTGTTTTTCATGTGCATTTTTGCATTCATATTTTCCATGCATTAAAGATTTCTAAGTTTGGTGTCTTGCATGTTTTCTTTGCATCAAAAATTTTTCAAAAATATGTTCTTGATGTTCATCATGATCTTCAAAGTGTTCTTGGTGTTCATCTTGACATTCATAGTGTTCTTGCATGCATCTTGTGTTTTGATCCAAAATTTTTATGTTTTGGGTCATATTTGTGTTTTTCTCTCTCATAATTAAATATTCAAAAATCAAAAAATATCTTTTCCTTATTTTTCTCCAAATTTTTGAAAATTTGAGTTGACTTAGTCAAAAAATTTTCAAAATTAGTTGTTTCTTACAAGTCAAGTCAAATTTTCAATTTTAAAAAGCTTATCTTTTCAAAATCTTTTTCAAAAATTATATCTTTTTCATTTTTTTCATTTTTCGAAAATTTCAAAAATCTTTTTCAAAAAATCTTTCTCTTATCTTTATATCATATTTTCAAAATTACACTAACAATTAATGTGATTGATTCAAAAATTTGAAGTTTGTTACTTTCTTGTTAAGAAAGGTTCAATCTTTAAGTTCTAGAATCTTATCTTGTAGTTTCTTGTTAGTGAAGTAAGTAATTTTAAAATTTTTGAATTAAATCTTTTTATCTTTTATCTCATCTTTTTCAAAAAAAAAATTATCTTTAAAAATTTGATTTCAAAATATCTTATCTAACCTCTTATCTTCTTATCTTTTCAAATTTGATTTTAATATCCTTTTCAACTAACTAATTAACTTTTTGTTTGTTTCCTATCTTTTTCAAAACCAACTAACTACCTATCCCTCTCTAAATTTCGAAAATACTTCTCTCTTTTTCAAAAATTCTTTTTAATAATTTTAATTTTTAATTTTAATCATCTTATTTCTAATTTTCGAAAATTACTAACACCTTTTTAAAATTATTTTCGAATTCTCCCTCTCTTTTCTTATTCTATTTAATTAATTATTTACTAACACTTCTCTTCACCTCTCTTCATCCAAATATCTGAACCCATTCTTCTTCACTCTCCTCCCTTTTTTTCTTCTACTAACATAAAGGAATCTCTATACTGTGACATAGAGGATTCCTCTTCTTTTCTTGTTTTCTTCTCTTTCATATGAGCAGGAACAAGGAAAAAGGCACTCTT
>NC_029781.3:47481928-47482433 GCF_000817695.3 Arachis duranensis
GAAGACAAAAGCTTCCACCTCTGAGTCATGGGAGATGGAAAGATTCATCTAAAGGGTCTATAGCTCGGTGGTAGAACATTTGACTGCAAATCAAGAGATCCCTGAGATACCTCAGGGGATAAATTGTCCTCCACACAATTATTGGGAGCAACTAAGGATAGGAACACCAAAATTACTAGGAATCATGCAACAGAAGCAGGGAAGAGACATAAAGGAGCTCAAAAAGCACCATTGGACCTTCAAGAAGGCGTCACCCTCACTCAGGTGGACTCATTCCTTGTTCTTATTTTCTCTGCTTTTTCGGTTTTTATCCTTCATGTCTATCTATGTTTTGTGTCTCTACTTCATGATCATTAGAATGTAGTAACTATGTCTTAAAGCTATGAATAAATTCTATAAATCCTTCACTTTTCTTAAATAAAAAATGTTTTAATTCAAAAGAACAAGAAGTACATAAATTTCGAATTTATCCTTGAATTTAATTTAATTATATTGATGTGGTGAC
>NC_029781.3:47482515-47483412 GCF_000817695.3 Arachis duranensis
ATCTTGTTGTTTATGAATGTTAAAATTGTTGGCTCTTGAAAGAATGATGAAAAAGAGAAATCTTATTGATAATCTGAAAAATCATAAAATTGATTCTTGAAGCAAGAAAAAGCAGTGAAAAAAAAAAGAAAAGCTTGCAAAAAAAGGCGAAAAAAATAGAAAGAAAAAGAAAAAGCAAGCAGAAAAAGCCAATAGCCTTTAAAACCAAAAGGCAAGGGTAAAAAGGATCCAAGGCTTTGAGCATCAATGGATAGGAGGGCCCAAGAAAATCAAATCTAGGCCTAAGCGGCTAAATCAAGATGTCCCTAACCATGTGCTTGTGTCATGAAGGCCCAAGTGAAAAGCTTGAGACTGAGTGGTTAAAGTCGTGATCCAAAGCAAAAAGAGTGTGCTTAAGAGCTCTGGACACCTCTAACTGGGGACTCTAGCAAAGTTGAGTCACAATCTGAAAAGGTTCACCCAGTCATGTGTCTGTGGCATTTATGTATCCGGTGGTAACACTGGAAAACAAAATGCTTAGGGCCACGGCCAAGACTCATAAGTAGCTGTGTTCAAGAATCAACATACTTAACTAGGAAATTCAATAACACTATCTGAAATTCTAAGTTCCTAGAGAAGCCAATCATTCTAAACTTCAAAGGAAAAAAAATGAAATGCCAAAACTGTTCAGAAGCAAAAAGCTACAAGTCCCGCTCATCTAATTATAATTAATACTCATTGATATTCTGGAATTTATAGTATATTCTCTTCTTTTTATCCTAATTGATTTTCAGTTGCTTGGGGACAAGCAACAATTTAAGTTTGATGTTGTGATGAGCGGATAATTTATACGCTTTTTGGCATTGTTTTTAGGTAGTTTTTAGTAAGTTTAAGCTACTTTTAGGGATGTTTTCATTA
>NC_029781.3:47484525-47504242 GCF_000817695.3 Arachis duranensis
ACTGAGATTTACAAGGTGACCATAGCTTGCTTCATACCAACAATCTCTGTGGGATCGACCCTTACTCACGTAAGGTATTACTTGCTGGTTAAGATGAACGGAGTTGTGTCCACATATAATCAATAGCAATTAAATAAATCTCATGCAAATACAAAGAGGGTCACAATTTCGTCCACCAGAGGTTGTGCTTTTTCTTCTTGAACACGTTTGCAATTCCCCGGCAACGGTGCCATTTTGATGAGAGAAATTTTGCGTGGTCTAGAATTCAAAATAAATTTCCGTTGCAAGTATAGCTTCTAAACCAACAAAAGTCCTTTCATACAAAAATTTTGGTTGTCATAAGTAACAAACCCCTTTAAAATTGATAACCGAGTATTTAAACCTCAGGTCGTCTTCTCAAGGAATTGCAGGGAGGTATGTTCTTATTATTGGTTATGAAGATTGTAAATCCGGGTTTTGAAGTTTGGGCGATGGGCACAGGTATATTTAAATGACAAGTAAAATAAGTTAACAATAATAAAATCTCTTGGCAAGGTATAAGAACTGGAAGTCCTATCCTAGTTATCCTTATCAATTGTGATGAGAATTGGATTTTTCTCCCATTTTGTTAACCTCTAACTATGAAGGTAAGTTAAGTGGATGAATTAGTTCGAATCCTCAAGTCCCAGTCTTTCCTTGGGAAAAGTTAGAGTTATTGGATCTCGAATCAGTCCTTGAAGAATTCCAATTTTCAATCCACAATGAGTTTGATAACTCAAGAGTCACCAATTAATCAACCAAAGCCAAAAGGGAAAATATCTAAATTAAATTAAAAGCATTCATGTAAATAAAGCAATCAAACTCCGTCTAAATATAAATTCAAGTCATAACATGAAAAGGTTCATAAGCCAATTGGGCAACATAATTCAAATACAAATAAAAGTATTAGAGTAAATAAAAGTAGAAAATAAATATTGAAGGAATATAGAACCTGGAATGAAGATGAATTGAACTAAACTAATAGAAATCCTAAAATCCTAAATCCTAAGAGAGAGGAGAGAACCTCTCTCTCTAAAAACTACATCTAATCCTAAAATCGTGAATTATGAGAGCATAATCTCCAGTCTCTTGATTAACCTCTTCCAAGTCTTCTATTATGACATGCCTTGGAGGTTGTACACCCTCCTCAACATCAATTTCAAATACCTTGGAAGGAGGCTTTATGACTTGAATTTCCCATGGAGGTTCTGCATCTCCTAAGTCTTCAACTACTTCTTCCTCTTCAATAATTTCGGCTTCCTCTACTTGTTCCAGTACAAACTCATGCTCCTTACTGCCCACTGGAGTTTCTAATGTCTCCTTCATACTACGTTCTTTATTAGATTGTCCACATGAAGCCATGGGGGTTCCTTGAGTGTTCGAACGTCGGGAAGCTAATTGATATATTGCTTGCTCCAATTGATGAAGGGTTGTATGAAATTGATCTACTGTTTCCGGGAAATGATCCCTTGACTCTTGTTCCTCCTTGATGATTACCTTTCCGTGACAACTCCCTTTAATTACTTCTTCATCTTCAAGGGTCTCTCCTACATTCATCTTTAGTGCCTCCTCTAGCTTCTTATGAAGTATGGATTCGCGAAGATGATCCTCTCTCTCTTGTTCCATATCAATAGCATCATTGGGATCATCTTGCTCTTGGATTGATAGACATGGGTGCTCTTCCATAGATGGTGGTGATGAGATGGGTGGATCATTATGTGGTTGAAAAGGAAGTCTACTAGAGCTTGAGGGTTGATTGTTGAAGGTATTTGGTGGTCCGATTCGGGCAGTGAGAGCTTGTATAGTAGAGTTCAGATCGGTAAATGCTTTCTCCATGGAGGTTTGGGGTGGATAGGAGGGTTCATTTGTTGGGAGAAGGGGTTCATGGTAGAAAGGTGGTTCATCTTGATAATGATAAGGAGATGGTGTATATTGAGGTGGTGGTTCTGTGTATGGTTCATTTGGCTCATAAGGTGGTTGGTATGGTGGGTACGGGTTAGGATCGTATGAGGGTGTTTGGTGGTAAGGGACTTGTGAGTATGGTGGTCCAAAGCTATGTTGAGGATGGGGTTCATAGGCGTATGAAGGTGGTTGTTGCCATGAGGGTTGATTAAATCCTTGTGGCTCTTTCCATCTTTGATTGTTCCAACCTTGATGCCTGTTCCCATTATAATCTCCTCTTCCTGCAACATAGTTGTAACCAGACTTATAGTCAAAGGGGTGAGAGTTCATAGTAGTAGAAGAAAATAAAAACAAAAACTAACAAAAAGAAAATATTTTGAAAAAGATAAGATTTTGAAAAAGATATGATAGAATTTTGAAAAAAAGATATGATTTTTGAAAAAGGATAAGGTAAGATTTTGAAAAAAAAAATATATTTTTTTTTTGAAAAATATTTACAATAACCAATAATAAGGCACACGTTTGCAATTCCCCGGCAACGGCACCATTTTGATGAGAGAACTTTTGCGTGGTCTAGAATTCAGAATAAATTCTCGTTGCAAGTATAGCTTCTAAACCAACAAAAGTCATTTCATACAAACGTTTTGGTTGTCACAAGTAACAAACCCCTTTAAAATTGATAACCGAGTATTTAAACCTCGGGTCGTCTTCTCAAGAAATTGCAGGGAAGTATGTTCTTGTTATTGGTTATGAAGATTGTAAATCGGGGTTTTAAAGTTTGGGCAATGGGCACAGGTATATTTAAATGACAAGTAAAATAAGTTAACAATAATAAAATCTCTTGGCAAGGTATGAAGAACTGGAAGTCCTATCCTAGTTATCCTTATCAATTGTGATAAGAATTGGATTTTTCTCCCACTTTGTTAACCTCTAACTATGAAGGTAAGTTAAGTGGATGAATTAATTCGAATCCTCAAGTCCTAGTCTTTCCTTGGGAAAATTTAGAGTTATTGGATCTCGAATCAATTCTTGAAGAATTCCAATTTTCAATCAATAATGAGTTTGATAACTCAAGAGTCACCAATTAATCAACCAAAGCCAAAAGGAAAAATATCTAAATTAAATTAAAAGCATTCATGTAAATAAAGCAATCAAACTACGTCTAAATATAAATTCAAGTCATAACATGGGAAGGTTCATAAGCCAATTGGGCAACATAAATCAAATACAAATAAAGTATTAGAGTAAATAAAAGTAGAAAATAAATATTGAAGGAATATAGAACCTGAAATGAAAATGAATTGAACTAAACTAATAGAAATCCTAAAATCCTAAATTCTAAGAGAGAGGAGAGAACCTCTCTCTCTAAAAACTATATCTAATCCTAAAATTATGAATTATGAGAGATTGATGAGTCTCTGCAAGTTTCCTGACTTTAATCTGTGTTTCTGGGCCGAAAACTGGGTTGAAATGCGGCCCAGAATCTCTGCCAGCGACTTTTGTAATTCTGCAGATCGCACACGTCACACGATTGCGTCATCCATGCGAACGCGTCATTCGCGTTTTTCCCTGCCACGCGTTCACGTCGTCCACGCTTCCGCGTCACTTGTGCTTTTCCAATCCACGCGGTCGCGTAAGCCATGCGGCCGCGTCACTGCGATTTCCTTTCTTCCGCGCGGTCGCGTCGCTGACGCGTACGCGTCACTTCTCGCTGGTCATCTCCTCAATTTCTTGTGTTCCTTCCATTTTTCCAAGCTTCCTTCCCAATCTCTCACTCATTCATGCCCTATAAAGCCTGAACCACTTAACACACAAATCAAGGCATCAAATGGTAATAGGAGGAGATTAAGATTAGCTAAATTAAGACCAAAGAAGCATATTTTCAATCATAGAACTAAACTAGGAAGGAATTGTAAAATCATGCAAATCATATGAATAAGTGGGTGAAAAGCTTGATAAAACCACTCAATAAAATACAATATAAACCATAAAATAGTGGTTTATCAAACACCCATACTTTATTTATTTTCTTATCTTTATTTCTGGGTTACTTTTCTTCTTTTTTCTCTTCTTTTAGGCTGGCCACTGAAGAAGGAAAAAGCGAGAAACTTCTATATGGGGCAACAAACAAGTCCATCTGCATAATCTTTGGAGAAAAGCACTAGTTGGAACCGCCCGTCCACCTGCACATCTTAGCATGCACCGAGGACGGTGCAATTTTTAAGTGTGGGGAGGTCGATACTGATCTCCATGGGTTAGTTATTCTCTTCTCAACACCAATATCTTATTTTCTTTATTAGTTCATTGTTGCATTGCATAATAGATTGCATGTGTAGTTGATTGTTTGCATTTAAGTACTATTTGGTTGAAAAATAATAAATTTCTTTCTAGGACCTATTTTTGAAAAAATTTCACTAATTTAAAATAAAAATTAAAATTATTTCACTAATTTAAATTAAAAATTAAAATTATTTCACTAATTTAAATTAAAAATTAAAATTTTTTATGTGTTAAATTTGTTTGAAGTTATATTTGGAACATGGTTTAGAGCTAAAACACACAAAACCTGAGCTTATTTGATTGGTTGCATTCTATCAACAATATTTTATTTTTGGTGTGTGTTGTTCTCTTTAAAATTGTGATCTATATCTTGCTTAATTCTATATTTCCATGGTTTGATGTATGCATGCACTTATATGATTGAGGCCTTTGTTTCACTAAGCTTACAAACCCATATGGCCTTACTTTTTATTATCCTTTGCAAACCAATTTGAGCCTATTTTACCCTTTTTATTCTTTACTTTAGCACATCATTAACTCTAAGCGGAAAACAATAATGTCCTTAATTTGAATCCTAGGTTAGCTTAAACTAGTGAAAGTGCTCATGAATTAAGTATGGGGAAAGTGGGTTTGGAAACGTTTGGTTTGGGAATTGAGTATGTTAGACTTTCTGTGAAAATGTAAAAAATGTTGAGAACATATTTATGCATTCAATACCTTAATCATATGCATTGGGAAAAACAAAAGAAAAAAATAATACCAGAAAATCAAAGAAAAAGAAAAGAAACAGAGCAAATAAATAAAAAGGGGACAAAATGCCCCAAGTTAAAGTAATAATATCAATGCATATGAGTTGTAGTTAAATTTGGGATGCATGAATGTGTGGTAAACATCATTAATGGGTAGTTAAATTTTGCATTGTAATTACATGGATTGTCCTAAGTTAGGTGGGGAGTTTAGGTTAATTAAGGATTCAGATTTTAGTCCACTTGACCAAATACAATCCTACCTTGACCTTGACCCCATTACAAACCTTAAAAGACCTCTTGATATGTGTATTTTGTGCATTAATTTTTTGTTGATTGTTAGATGAAGAGCAAGCGTTAGAAAGCAAGATTAGTAGAGAATTGAGAGAATCGAACCTTAAACACCTGAGCGATTAGAGTGTATACACTTCCAGTGAGGGTTCGATGCTCGATTCCTTGTTCCCTACTTTCATGAGCTATTTTCTTTTGCAAGTTTACTTGTACTTTATTTTGTGATTTGAATTAGTGAAATCCAGTTCAAATTTGTTCTTAAAAGATTTGTTTACCTTTAACCAAGTAGATAAAAGCATTTTGCATGTAGTTGCATTCATAGAGATAGGTTGCATTTCATAAGTTTTACCATTCCTCTTCACTCTCTTATAGCTTCTATTGAGCTTAGCATGAGGACATGCTAAATGTTTAAGTGTGGGGAGATTGATAAACTGCTATTTTACGGTTTATCTTGTGCTCAATTGAGTGGATTTTATCAATCTTTCATACACTTATTCATACAAAATGCATGGCTTTACATTCTCCTTCTTGATTTTGTGCTATGATTGAAAATATGCTTCTTTGGCCTTATATTTGCTAATATTAATCCTCTCTTATTACCATTAGATGCTGTGATATGTGCGTTAAGTGATTTCAGGGATTACAAGGCAGGAATGGCTTAGAGGATGGAAAGGAAGCATGCAAAAGTGGAAGGAATACAAGAAACTGAAGAAACTGCTAAAGTTGTCCAGCCTGACCTCCTGGTATTAAATCGACCATAACTTGAGCTACAGAGGTCCAAATGATGCGGTTCTAGTTACATTGGAAAGCTACGTTCGGAGCATCGCAATGATATATAATTTGCCGTAGCTGCCCCGAAGCCAGATGACGCGAACGCGTCGATCACGCGGATGTGTGACCTGGCAAAAACCCAATCCACGCTAACGCATGGACGATGCTTCTGCGTGACTTTGCAGCGACCTGTATGTACTAGAAATCACTGGGGGCAATTTCTGGGTTGTTTTTGGCCCAGTTTTTAGCCAAGAAAACACATATTAGAGGCTATAAAGTGGGAGAATCCATCCATTCATTCAACAATTCATACACAACATTGAATATTCACAATTTTAGGTTTAGATGTAGTTTTTCTAGAGAGAGAGGCTCTCTCCTCTCTCTTAAGTTTTAGGATTTAGGATTTCTTTTAGGATTAAGATTTCTACTTCTCAATTTCCAGGTTCAATGTTCCTTTTATTTATTTTTCCAATTTAATTTATGAACTTTTCCATGTTAGATTTGATTTCTTTTATTAATGCAATTTGAGGTATTTCATATTTATGATTTTTATTTAGCTTTCTATATTCTTGGCTTTGGTTGAGTAATTAGAGACTCTTGAGTTATCAAACCCTTTTGTTGATTGATAATTGGAAGTTGCTAATTGACTTGAATTTCACTAACTCTAGTCCTTCTTTGGGAATTGACTAGGAATTGAGGGTTCATATTGATTTATCCACTTGACTTACCTTCATAGTTAGAGGTCGACTAAATGGGAGCAACGAGCAATTCTCATCACAATTGATAAGGATAACTAGGATAGGACTTCTAATTTTCAAACCTTGCCAAGAGTTTTCTTAGCTATTGATCTATTAATTCCTGCAATTTATTTCTCTTGTTCAAACCTTTCAAAAATCCAAAAATACTATTTTCCATAACCAATAATAAAACACACCTCCCTGCAATTCCTTGAGAAGATGACCCAAGATTTGAATACTTCGGTTTATAAATTTTACTGGGTTTGTTACTTGTGACAACCAAAAATTTTGCACGAAAGGATTCTCCGTTGGTTTAGAAACTATACTTACAACGCGAACTTATTTGTGAATTCTTTACCGATAGAAAATTTAATCGTCAAGGAGCTTGTTTCTTCCTCAAATGACACTTCAGATTCGCCCTCAGATAAGACAGTAGAATGCCAGCCAACAACTTCCAATTTCAATTTAACTTTTGAGTATTCCAACTCAAGGGTCTCCTATTAATCAACTCCAAAGTCAAGTTGAAAGTCTATTCCATTGACATGGATGCCATTTTTGCATGCATGTGAAGGGAGTATGAGGAAGACATGATAATTAAACTTAATTGAAAATAATTAACAAATAAAGAAATTAAATAGAAAAATATTCTTGCATTAATTAATTCCAAAATTGAAGGTATCCATATAACTCAAAACAAAGTAAATAGGAAATCAAAGAGTAAGGAAATAGAAAACAAACTATAATGATAGAGACTTCAACGGAGGTAGTAACTCTTCTTAATATCCAATACAAAAGCATGAAACTAGAAAATCTATAAATATGAAGAACCCTAAAGTAAGTGGTAAAATTCTCTCTCCGATTTCCAAAACCTAAAACTAAAACTAAAAACTCCAGAATATGTGAATGTGTCAATGTGTGTTGAGTCTCTGCTGTCCCCTGGCTCTAGTCTGCATTTCTGGGCCGAGAACTGGGTCCAAACTCAGCCCAAAATTGCCCCCAACGTTTTCTGTGAATTCTGTACGTAGCGCATGTCACGCGTACGCATCAAGTACGTGTGCGCGTCGATGGTCCTCTGCGCGTATCACACGTATGCGTCAGGTGTGCGTCCGCGTTGCTATGGAATGCGCTAAGTTGCGTGTACGCTTTAGGTACGCATGCGTGTCGATTCTCGATGGTCAGCTCCTTAGTTTCTTGTGTTCCTTCCATTTTTGCAAGCTTCCTTTCTATCCTCTAAGTCATTCCTGCCCTATAAGACCTGAAAACACTTAACACATAGATCATGGCATCGAATGGTATAAAGGGGAATTAAAGATTGACAATTTAAAGGCTTAGGAAGCAGATTTTCAATCATAGAAAAAAATTGGGAAGGATTTGTAAATCCATGCAGTTTGTATGAATAAGTGTGCAAAGAATTGATAAAACCCACTCAATTTAGCACAAGATAAACCATAAAATAGTGGTTTATCAATACTTCAAGAAACTTCTCTACCATATCAGAGAAGATGGATAACATGCATCTCTGAAAGGTGTCAGGCGCATTGTACAGGCCAAATAGCATTCATCTATAGGTGAACACACCAGATGGACATGTAAATGCTGTCTTCTCTTGATTCTGTGGATCTACTGCTATTTGATTGTACCCAGAATATCCATCCAGGAAACAATAAAAAGCATGACCTGCTAGTCTTTCTTGCATTTGGTCAATGAAGGTTAAAGGAAAGTGATCTTTCCTGGTGGCGTCATTGAGTCTTCTGTAGCCAATGTACATACACCACCTGTAATTGTCCTTTTAAAGATCAGCTCATTCTTTTCATTGTGAACCACTGTCATTGCTCCCTTCTTAGGAACAATCTGGACAGGGCTCACCCAAGAGCTATCAAAAATGGGATATATGATCCCAGCCTTCCAAAGCTTAACGACTTACTTCTGTACTACTTCCTTCATAGCTGGATCCAATCGCCTTTACGATTGTATCACTGGTTTGGCATTATTCTCTACCAGGATTTTATGCATGCATCAGGCTGGGATAATGCCCTTAAGGTCACTTATAGTCCACCCAAGAGCAGTCCTATGTGTTTTAAGCACTTGAACTAGTGCTTTTTCTTTCTGTGGCTCTAATGCAGAGCTTATGATCACAGGATAGGTATCTCCATCTCCTAGAAATACATATTTCATGGAGGATGGTAATGGCTTAAGCTCAAGCTTTGGAGGCTTCTCCTTTTCCTCAGAGGTTTCCAGAGGTTCCTCTAACTCAAGCTGAGTATCATCAAGGATATCATCTAGCCCTTCTTTGAGGCTTTCGGCCATATTGACCTCTTCCACCAGGGAATCAATGAGGTCAATGCTCATGCATTCCTCAGGAATGTCTGGATGTTGCATAGCCTTGACAGCATTCAATATGAATTTTTTCTCATTGACTCTTAGGGTTACTTCCCCTTTTTCACCATCAATGACGGTCCGTCCTGTAACTAGGAAATGTCTTCTTAGGATAAGGGATGCACTCTTGTGCCCCTCCATGTCCAATACCACAAAGTCGGTGGGAAAGGCAAAAGGTCCAACCCTGACAACCATGTCCTCTATTACTCCTGATGGTATCTTAATAGAACCATCAGCAAGTTGAAGGCATATGCGGGTTGGTTTGACTTCATCAGTCAAACAAAGCTTCTTTATTAAACAAGCAGGTATTAGGTTGATGCTTGCCCCAAGGTCACATAGAGTTGTCCTTTTACAAGCATCACCTAGAGTTCATGGTATCATAAAGCTTCCAGGGTCTTTAAGCTTCTCTGGTAAGTTGTTCTGAATGATTGCACTGCACTCCTCAGTGAGGAAGACTGTTTGTGTTTCTCTCCAATCCTTCTTATGACTTAGAATGTCCTTCATGAACTTTGCATAAAAAGGTATCTATTCAAGAGTTTCTGCAAAAGGGATCTTTATCTCTAATGTTCTGAGATACTCTGCAAAGCGGGTAAACTATTTGTCCCTTTCCTCTTGACAGAGTTTCTGAGGAAATGGCATCTTAGCCTTATAATCATCAACCTTGGTTGATGGAGGCTGAATGCCATGTATGCTGGAATGGGGGTTACTAGCTTGCTGATAAACCCATATTTCATGGTTTATCTTGTGCTCAATTGAGTGATTTTTATCAACTCTTTACCCACTTATTCATACTATTCGCATGATTTTACATTTGCCTTCCTAATTATGTGCTTTGATTGAAAACATGCTTCTTTGGCCTTAAGTTCCCTATGTTTAATCCTCTCTTATTACCATTAGATGCCTTGATATGTGTGTTAAGTGATTTCAGAGATTACAAGGCAGGAATGACTCAAAGGATGGAAAGGAAGCATGCAAAAGTGGAAGGAATACAAGAAGTTGGAGAAACTGCTAAGCTGTCTAGCCTGACCTCTTCGCACTCAAACGGCTATAATTTTAGCTACAGAGGTCCAAATGACACGGTTTCACTTGCGTTGGAAAGCTAATATCCGGGGCTTTGATTTGATATATAATTTGCCATAGTGACCATACAGATAGGTGACGCAAACGCATCATCTACGCGAACACGTCGCATCTACGAAAATCAGCGTGGCAGATTTCGCAAACAGCGACTCCTGGGCTATTTTCGGCCCAGTTTCAAGCCCAGAAAACACAGTTTAAAGGCTGCAAAGTGGAGGAATGAGGGGGGACTTCAGATGCTCTCATAATTCACTTTTCATATTTTTAGATGTAGTTTTTAGTGAGAGAGGTTCTCTCCTCTCTCTCTTAGGATTAGGATTAGAATTAGGATTAGGATTTAGGATTAGGATTTAGGACTTCTCTTAGTTTTAGGAGTGACTCTCAATTCCAGGTTCTTTGTATTTATTTATTTTTCAATGTTCCATGTTTAGATTGATCTCATTAATTAATGTTATTTGAGATATTTCAGATTGATGATTACTGTCTTTTATTTATATAAATAATTTGGATTTTCCTGTTTCCCTTTTGGCTTTGGTTGAATAATTGGTGACTCTAGAGTTATCAAACTCATTGTTGATTGAAAATTGGATTTCTTCATTTCATTAATTCATATTCCAATAACTCTGGCCTTTTCCAAGGAAAGACTAGGACTTGAGGAATCAGAATTAATTTATCCACTTAACTTACCTTCATAGTTAGAGGTTAACAAAGTGGGAGAAAAATCCAATTCTCATCACAATTAATAAGGATAACTAGGATAGGACTTCCAATTCTTACACCTTGCCAAGAGTTTATTTTACAGTCATTCATTTACTTTTATTGCTTTGAAAATATACCTGTGCCCATTGCCCAACTAACCTTTTACCTTAATCCAAAACCCCAAACACACTTTTTATTAAATAACCAATAATAAGAAATACCTCCCTGCCATTCCTTGAGAAGACGACCCGAGGTTTAAATACTTGGTTAACAATTTTTAAAGGGGTTTGTTACTTGTGACAACCAAAACGTTTGCACGAAGAGATTTCTGTTAGTTCAGAAGCTATATCTACAACGCGAATATTTTTAATAATTCTTTAATAGCAAAAATCCCAACGTCACTTGCTTATAAGGGTTGTTATCAGTGAGTGGCTGACCTCCCTTGCTTGGGCATTTAACGATCATGCTGCTGCCTCCTTGGGCGTTTGAATGCCCAATCTCTACCCTTTCCTGGTGTTCAACGCCAAGAGGGATACCTTTCTGGCCGTTTGAACCCCCAATCTCTCCCTTTTCCTGGCGTTCCACTCCAAGAGGGATACCTCTCTTGGCGTTTAAATGCCCAGAGTTATCTTGTGCAAGGACCTGGTTATCCTCTATGGGCTTTTCGTTCTTATTGTACTGAGGTTGGGTGCTTAAGATTTTCCCACTCCTCAGTTGAATAGCCTGGTATTCATCTGTTATCTGCTTAGATAACTGCTACCTTATTTGACTCAAATGGGCTTCTACATTCCTGTTAGAAGCCTGAGTTTCTCGCAGAGCCTCTTGCAGTTCTAGTAATTACTGGGCAAGGGCATGTAGTTGCTGAGTCAATAGGCCATCCTGTTCTTGAGGGTTAGGTTCTGCAGCTACTGCCTTAACCTCTCCTTTTATAAAGGCCTCAGGAGATGAGTACAGATGCTGATTAGTGGTAACTGTCTCGATAAGCTCTTGAGCCTCTCCAATGGTCTTTCTCATGTGTATGGAACCACCAGCAGAGTGGTCCAAAGACGTTCTAGCCATGTCTGAAAACCCATAGTAGAAGATGTCTAAGTGTACCCATTCTGAAAACATTTCAGTGGGACATTTTCTTAGCATCCTCATATACCTCTTCCAAGCATCATAAAGAGATTCACCATCTCTTTGTTTGAAGCCTTGGATGTCAAGTCTCAGCTGGGTCATCTTTCTTGGTGGGAAGTATTGATTTAAAAATGTGTTCACTAACTGTCTCCTAGTTTTTAAACTAGCTTTAGGCTGGTTATCTAACCACCTTTTTGCTTGGTCCTTTACAGCAAAAGAAAAAAGTAATAATCTGTAGACATCTTACTCCCTCACTGTGTACTGTGTCAGCAATCTTTAAGAAATCTGCCAGGAATTCTGTAGGTTCTTCCTGAGGAATCTCAGAATACTGGCAGTTTTGCTACACCAGAGTACTAAGTTGAAGGTTAAGTTGAAAGTTACTAGCTCTAATGTGAGGTATGCTAATATTTCTTCCATAGAAGTCAGCAGTGGGATCTGTATAAGATCCTAGAGTTCCTCTGAACTTTTCATTCCCACTTGGGTTCATGATTAAGAAAGGTAGAAGATGAAGAAGGAAGAAGATAGAAGGATTAGAATAAGAGATATAAGTAGAGAAGATAAAAAATAATTAAAATATTTTTTATTTAAACCGAATTTAAAATTAATTAATTAAAAAGAATTTAATTCGAAAAAGAAAAAGAGAAGAGTAGAAGAGTTAGTTAGGAAGTTTGGAAAAGAAGAGAGAGAAGATAAGCAGTTAATAAAAAAAGAGATTTGAATTTAAGGTTTGAAATTTGAAAATTTAAATTTAAATTTTGAAATTTGAATTTGAAATTTTAAAATTTGAATATTTAATATTTGAAAAAGGTTTGAATTTTGAAATTTGGAATTTAAAATTTAAAACTTGAAATTGAATTTTAAAATTTTGAATTTGAAATTTGAAATTTGAATTTTGAAATTTTGAAAGCTGAAATGATTTTTGAAAATGATAAGATTTTTAAATTTGAAAAATATTTTATTTTTGAAGATTTGAAAACTAACATAAGATAAAAAAATAATATGGTAAAAAGATAAGAAAAGATATTATTTTTTTATTTTTGAATTTAATGATAAAAGAAAAAAACACACAAAAGACACAAAACTTAAAATTTTTAGATCTAATGCCCCTAATTTTTGAAAATTTTGGAGGAAAACACAAAGGGACACCAAACTTAAAAATTTTAAGATCAAAACAAAAAAGACTCAAAAACACTTTGAAGACTAACAAGAACACAAAGAACAAGACTCAAGAAACTCAAAGAACACAAGAATATAAAAAGAACACCAAAATTAAAAGTTTTAGAAAACCAAAAAAAATTTTTGAAAAATATAAAGAAAAGTAAAAGAAAATACCAAACTTAAAGATTTGACACATGATTTAAATAAAGAAAAATATTTTTGAAAATTTTTAGAAAGAAAGGCTTAAAGGGAACGAAAATTAACAACAAAAATAAAAAGACTCAAATCAAGAACAAAGATTAAACAAAGAAAAGAAAAATATATTTTTTTTGAAAAATTTTTTATTTTTTCAAAAAAATAGAGAAGAAGAAAATAAAAATAAAAGACTCAACAAAAACACAAACAAAGGCTCTCAAACAAAAAGCTAAGGATACTTGAAAATAAACTTTTTGAAAAAGGTTTTTGGAAAAAGTTTTAAAATTTTCGAAAAAAAATAAGGAAAAAGAAAACAAAAATTAAAAGACTCAAATAAAATAAAAGTTACATGATCTAGGGAGCAAGTCAATCCGTTAGTTTGTCTAAACTCAACAATCACCGGCAATGGCACCAAAAACTTGGTAGCATGAATCCCCAAACCTTCGTACTATTGTACCAGCAAGTGCACTGGGTTGTCCAGGTAATACTTGAGCGAGTCAGGGTCGATCCCACGAGGATTGTGGTTTGAAGCAAGCTATGGTTATCCTGCAGGTCTTAGTCAGACAGATTTTTAATATTGTATAGATTACTTTTTATATCAAATAGAGTCAGTAATGAAAATAGAGAAAAAGAGTAATTAGAACTCAGAAGTTGTGTAAACTATGTTGGGATTTGAGTGCACTGATCTCAAATTACCGCTCTTGACGGAGTTGACGAATTAGTGGAGTTGGTTGTCTTGGGAGAAGAACATCCACTGGAAATTTAAGGTAAATAATTTTGCTCCTCACTTATGTTTATGTAAATTATTTTTAATATATTCTTTTTTGTGTGTGTTTGTAATATACTACTCTAATTACTGTTTTTTTTAATATTTCTATAATATACATGTATTTCTAACTTCATTAAAAAAATAGATTATCCTTTTATTTACATGTATAAATTTATCTTAATTTTGAGAATTCAATCTTGATAAAAATTTTAAACATGTTTTTCTTATTATATTTTTTGTACATATTAGCATTTTAATTTTGAATCATAAATATTTATTAGTATTTTACTATTTTTAAATATAATTTAATCTTCTTTTTATTTGCAGGTGAAAATAGAAGGAATGGAATAAAAAAAGGTATACGAAAAAGAAAATCATTCATTGTAGCAGAGGTGATTTCTCTATTTTCTACTCAACTTTAATTTCTAATTACTTGCCATACCAATCCATATATTTTTCTAATACCACAAATAAGATATAACTTTAATCACCATACTATAATATCCAAATATAATATCCAACTATCAGTACGTTTAGTAGTCATGAATTGACAAATAATTGTTATTTATTTATTAGAACAACAGAAATTATAATACTAAGTATTCAACTATGAAGGGTTCAGCAATAACAATAGTGAATTCACGAACATTCCTATTGGTTCGAGACCATTACTTCAACAGTAACAATAATTCGAGTAACATGAAATACATAGAAGGGTTAAGGTCGAAAAAAGAATATAATAAACAGTAAATTGAGCTTTTATGGTTATGACTTACGAAGTCCCAATTCAACTCAACAATAATTTAGAATAAAAAGTTCAAAAGTAAAAATTTTTGCTGTTAACATTTTAATTCCAAATTATTTTTGGGTTGATATGGGATTGAATGAGCTATAATCATAGAACTTCTATTGTTGTTTCTTATATTCTTTTTTCCATCTTTACGTTTTTATGTGTTCTATAATATTCGAGTTTGTGGTTTCTGATGAAATGATTATTTTGGGCTAACACGAATGTTCGTGGATCCACCAGTGTTATGTTTGAACTCTTCATGGTTGAATACTTGGTCCTACAACTTCTGTTGTTTTGATGAATAAATAACAAAGATTTATTAGTTCTCGATTATCAAATGTATTAATAATTGGATATTAGAATGTGGTGACGAAAGAAAAAATTTTATTTGTAGTATCAGAAAAGGGTATAGATTGGTATAGTGGGTAAATAGAGACTACAGTTGGATAGAAGATAGAAAAACTCACTGTGGCAACATGTATTTTTGTTAGTTGTATTGGTTATTAGATATTTTGGATTTAATATTTTGGGACAAACTCAGACGATTTTGGGATAGAAAGAATATTAGGAACTATTTTTAAATAATACCTATTTTTTTCTCTCAATGGTATATACTAAAAATATTATAGTTTAACCATTCCAACAACTATTCAATATTCGTCTACATGTAACCTTGACAATATTTTTCAATAAAGCATAGAAAACAAAGGAAGGGTAAAGTAATATGCTTTCTTTTCTCTATTTCTTTTTCCTTTATTGAAGGTTTAGATTAAAAAATAGTAGTTGATGAAACATAACAAGTTTGTGCAAAAAAAAGTTGCTAGAAGAGATGAAAATAGATATGTTTGATCAATTAGTACTCAAAAAAGTTGATAGGATAGTGGGAAGAGAATTGAAACGGTTATCTCTCACGTTATCTCCCACTATCCACGTGAGAGATAACCGTTTCCATTCTCTCCCCATTATCCATCAATCTTTCCTACCAATTGGCAAATCGGTTATTTTTATTTTTCAAATTTAAATAAATCCAATTGGATCATAATTTAATTTAAAATTTTTTAAAATGTACATGTTTGATCAATTAGTACTCAAAAAGAGTACATACAAAATTTTAGTTTAAATTATGATCCAATTAGATTGATTTAAATTTTAAAAATAAAAATAATTGTTTTATAATTTTTACCGTTTTAATTCTCTCTCCATTATCCCATCAATCTCTCCTAACAATTGGCAAACGGTAATTTTTATTTTTCAAATTTAAAATAATCTAATTGGATCATAATTTAAAATAAAATTTTTTATGTACTCTTTTTGAGTACTAACTAGTGTATGTTCCCGTACTCTATACGGAATAATATATAAAATTATATAAAGATTTTTATTAAATAAAAATATATATAATAATTATTATAAATATTTTATAAAGTTATAATTAAAATCAAACTCTAAAAATTTTAATATTAAAAATAATTAATATTTGTCTTAATTAATTTGAGTTTGTTGAGTGACCATCTCACTCATTCGTTTAAGCAAGTATTAGAATGTTCGAATCTCAATTTGCGTGCGCAACAATCCATTGGGAAACGATTGACCCTTAATAAATGGAGTATCAATACGTGGTTAGACTTTGCAGGAGTACCAAAATTCGTGAGTACCCGAGCCATCCCTATCCGGTCAAGACGAATAATAATTCGACCCAAGGCAAGGCAGGTTTTGTTCAGGGCGAGTGTTCGAGCAGGGCAGAACGGGATCGGGTTTAAGGTGTACCCGCCCCAGGGTATATACATATAAACACCTTTTATGGATTAGAATTTGTCTCACATCACAGATTCAATGATTAGTTTGAGTCCATACTCCATAGCCAGAGCTCAGTCATTCTCACTCAGAGTCTTCTTCTTCTCAACTTTTCTACAGAAAATCTCATAGCTCTCATTATCGTCACAGCTTCCTCGTCTTGCTACTGAGCCCGTCACTGCCTACCTTTACAGCTCTCATCGTTGCCGCTGCAGAGCCCGTCTTCTTGTCATTGCTATTGCTGAGCCCGTCACTACCTTTCTACTGAGCCCCTTTTCCTCTAGGTAAATTCCTTAGGCCCGTTGCTGCCTTCCTTCTATTGAGCCCCTTAAATTTCTCTCCCCCTCTCTCTTTCTTTCACATCACATTGTGAGTATGTTAAGTTCTTCTTTTCTTCTTCCACAGACTCATCACTTGGTCGTCGCCGCAGTTTTGTGTGAATTTGTCACCGGAGCCCCTTTCTCTTGAGCGTGTCGCTGTCTTCTTTCTCTATTTATATGTCCACAAATAAGTCCCCCTCTCTCTCTCACACATTATGAATGACTGAATCTATATTTCATTGAATCTCTACTTGGTAAAGTTGTGAGTTTCTGTTGTAATTTTATTGAAGTTGTGAATTTGTGTTGCAATTTTGTTTGTATATGTGCAGCGGGTCTAATCTACATTTCAATGATTTCTGTCCATATTATGTTCTAATATTTTTCATGATTGATTCTAAGATTATTTTATATAAAAATAAATATATTTCATGATTGATTCTAAGATTATTTTATATAAAAATAAATATATTTCATGATTGATTCTTTATTGAAGTGTGAATGTTCTCATTACATAAAGTTCGTTTTGTATTTTTCATTTCAAATCGTTATTGACTTTGGGTTCTAATTACTGATGTTGGCATGTTACAATATTTTATATATGTTGATTGAGAATTGGAGCTTTTGTGATCTTGGTTGATTTATATATGTGCAGTGGATCTAATTACTGATGTTGTAATGGTTTGCTCAGTGTTTTTAAATAAGTACTTTATATTTGGTTTGTTTAGATTTTTCAATTTTTTTAATATAAGTGCCTGACGTGGCAGAAATTGGCAAGTTAAGAAATTATTAACAGAAATACGTTGCAAGTACAGTCCTTAACCAGTCGAAATTCCGCTTATCAATTTAGAAGGGTTGTCACAATATTGAAATTAAAATACTAGGAGTATGAATCCCAGGTCGTCTCCTAACGAGTTGTAGAGAGATGTGCTATTTTATCAATCAGGTATTTTCAAAAATGGTTGAGTTGATAAACAGGAAATTAATTTAGAGAATTTAATTAATTTTAAATAAAAGCCTTGACTGGGAATAGATTAGTTAGAAGCCCTATTCTTGTTGAAGTGCTCTCAAGATTAATTAATAATTGGAAGTTGCTCTGCTTAGTTATCCCTTACTGGGTAAAGGAAAGTCAAGCAAGTTGGAAAGCTATTTCTAGTCACAAGTTCTAATCCTCTCCCTTGGGAGGGGCTAGTGTCAATGATTAGAGGTTGATCCAACAATAAACCCAATTATAATTTCTCTCTTGAGTAATTTAACTCAAGGTTTCCTTTCAATCATCTCCAAATCAAGTTATAGAACTAATCACTCATCAATGGGGAAAATAAAAGAAGACATAATAAATAATAATAAAGGGGATTAATTGAAAATAAAAATAGTCTATATTAATAACTTGAAAAATAATCCAATGTCAACTCTGGGGGGATTAAGAATATGGAAGAATAAATGGAAAGTAAATAACAGAATATAATGACTAGTACCGGAGGTAGACTCTTCTCAAAAGCTAAAGCCAAATCTTCAAAATCCTAATTATGAATGTTCAAGTGAGTAAACCTAGGGAAAACATAAATTCAGATCTAAAAACTAAAAATTATGCGGAATGAATGTTGTTCTTTGTCTCTGCATGTTCCGTGACTCTAATTTGTGTTTTTGGGCCGAAAACTGGGTTGAAATCTGGCCCAGAAACTCTGTCAGTGACTTCTAAAATTCTGCAGATCGCGCACGTCACACGGCCGTGTCGTCCACGCGTTCGCGTCACTCGGCGTTTCTCGTACCACGCGTGCGCGTCGTCCATGCATTCACGTCATTCATGCAGCTTCCAATCCGCGCGGTTACGTCAGGCACGCGAGCGCGTCACTGTTGTTTCTTCCATTTCGCGCGGTCGCGTTAGCCATGCGACTGCGTGACTTCTCACTGGTTATCTCCTCAATTCTTTATGTTCCTTCCATTTTTTCATGCTTCCTTTCCATCCTTTAAGTCATTCCTGCCCTGTAATTCTTGAAATCACTTAACACACATATCAAGACATCTAATGGTAATAAGAGAGGATTAAATAAAAGAAAATAAAAGCCAAAAAAGCATGTTTTCAATCATATAGTATTTTTAGGAAGGAGTTGTAGTTACATGCAAATCATATGAATAAGTGGGCAAAGACTTGATAAAACCACACAATTAAACACAATATGAATCATAAAATAGTGGTTTATGCTAAGTTGAAGGAGATAAACATGAATGAACAGGAACATGCAAGACTCATGCAATGCAATGCAACCTATATGCATATGAATGCAACTATATGAGTTGGCTGGTGCACGAAATTGCAATCACACTTTTGCAACTCCGCACAACTAACCAGCAAGTGTACTGGGTCGTCCAAGTAATACCTTGCGTGAGCAAGGGTCGATCCCACAGAGATTGTCGGCTTGAAGCAAGCTATGGTTATCTTGTAAATCTTAGTCAGGATATCAGAAATTATCAGGATTGATTATGAAAAGCAAAAGAACATGAAATGGTTACTTGTTTTGCAGTAATAGAGAATAGGTTGAGGTTTGGAGATGCTCCATCTTCTGAATCTCTGCTTTCCTACTGTCTTCTTCTTCAAACACGCAAGTCTCCTTCCATGGCAAGCTGTATATAGGGTTTCACCGTTGTCAATGGCTACCTCCCATCCTCTCAGTGAAAAT
>NC_029781.3:47506088-47506867 GCF_000817695.3 Arachis duranensis
CAAAAAGTATTGTCACAACATCAAACTAATTCAACTAGTTTCAATGATCAATTTCAAAATCCGGTACTTCTTGTTCTTTTGTGATTAAAGCATTTTTCATTTAAGACAGGTGATGGATTCATAGGACATTCATATCTTTAAGGCATAAAATTTCAATTTTATTAATTATGAATTAAAACAAGACTCAAAAATAGATATAAAATGAGACTAGAAAAACGAAAAATAAAAACAAAACAAAGGAAAAAAAACGCAAACATAGGCTCCTAATGATAGAGGTTTTCACAGAGTTAGGACTCAACAACCTTGATTTTGAGAAGTGGATGCTCCCTCAGCTTGAGAAGAGAACTTTTGGCGTTTCAATTCTTGGAGTTCACGCCCCTGCTTCTCTTGTTCCTTTAGCAATTTGCAGAGCATGCAGTTCTGATTCTGCTGTTCTTCCTTCAGTTGCTCCATAGTCTCTTGCAACTTGGTGATAGATGCTTCTAGGCTGGTCCAGTAGTCAATTCTTGGGAATTCAGGGAGGAACTCCTGCGCCCTCTTTTGATAGAGTTGTCTTGCATTTGTCCTTCCATTGACTTCTTGGTGATTGGATGTTCAATTGAGATGAATTCATCTACTCTCATTTTCACCCCAGCCTCTTTGCAGAGCAAGGAGATCAGGCTTGGGTACGCCAGTTTGGCTTCAGTAGAATTCTTGTTTGCAATTGTGTAGATCTCACAAGCAATCACATGATGAACCTCCACTTCTTTTCCAAGCATAATGCAATGAATCATCACTGC
>NC_029781.3:47511902-47512847 GCF_000817695.3 Arachis duranensis
AGTGAGAAACACTTTTTCAGTTTCTCTCCAATCCTTCTTATGACTTAAGATTTCTTTCATGAACTTAGCATAAGAAGGTATTTGCTCAAGTGCCTCTGCAAACGGAATCTTTATTTCAAGAGTCCTTAGATAGTCTGCAAAGCGGGCAAATTGCTTATCCTGCTCCGCTTGGCAGAGTTTTTGAGGATAAGGCATTTTGGCTTTATATTCTTCAACCTTGGATGCTGCAGGATTATTCCTTGCAGAAGTGGTTGAAGAAGCCTTGTTAGAGGGATTACTGTCAGCACTCTTAGGTGTCTGATTTTCCCTAGGCGTCTGAACGCCAGGATTGGGAGGAAATTGGGCGTTTAACGCCAACTTTTCCCCCTTTTCTGGCGTTTGAACGCCAGAACTGGGCAAGGAATGGGCGTTTAATGCCAGCTTTCCTTCCCTTTCTGGCGTTTGAATGCCAATGTCATTCCTCTCTGGGCTCTTACTGTCCTCAGAGGGATTTTGAATAGTGGGTTGGTTATCCTCTATCAATTGTTCCTTATTTGACCTTTTGCTCTTTTGAGCAGTGTTTTTCAGGGTCTTCCCACTCCTCAATTGAACTGCTTGACATTCCTCTGTTATCTGTTTAGATATTTGCTGTTTTGCTTGATTCAATTGCAGTTCTATGCTCTTGTTAGCAACATTAGTTTCATAGAGCATCTCTTTAAAGTTTGCTAACTGTTCTGTCATCAGGAGCAATTGTTGATTAAGCTCAATTATCTGTTCTTGAGGACTAGGGTCAGTGACTACTGTCATGACTTCCTCTCTTGGAGAGAACTCATTGCTAGAGTACAGGTATTGGTTTCTAGCAACAGTGTCTATAAGCTCTTGAGCTTCTTCAATTGTCTTCCTCATGTGGATAGATCCACCAGCTGAGTGGTCTAAAGACATCTGAGCTTTTTCTGTAAGCCCATA
>NC_029781.3:47512930-47513310 GCF_000817695.3 Arachis duranensis
CTTAGCATACCTCTATACCTCTCCCAGGCATTATAAAGGGATTCATTATCCTCTTGTTTAAAGCCTTGGATGTCCAGCCTTAGCTGTGTCATCCTCTTAAGAGGGTAAAAATGATTCAGGAATTTGTCTGACAACTGTTTCCATGTCTTTATGCTTGCTGTAGGTTGGTTATTCAACCACCTTTTAGCTTGATCTATTACAGCAAATGGAAACAGTAATAGTCTGTAGACATCCTGATCTACCTCTTTATCATGTACTGTGTCAGCAATTTGTAAAAACTGTGCCAGAAACTCAGTAGGCTCTTCTTGTGGAAGACCGGAATACTGGCAATTTTGCTGCACTATGATAATGAGTTGAGGATTTAGTTCAAAGCTGCTTGC
>NC_029781.3:47513410-47513992 GCF_000817695.3 Arachis duranensis
CTCAGACCCATTATTTTGTGATAATGGTCTTCATGTTCCTTGGTTAAGAACTTCTCTTGATTCCAAAGATTCTTTGGATTAGTCTCTTTCTTTCCTCTTGAGTTGGTTTGTTTTCCCTTAGGAGCCATGATCTTGATGAATCTTGGCTTAGTGATCACGGAAAAGCATTCCAAACTTAGAGGTTTTGCTTGTCCTCAAGCAAAAAGAGAAGAAAGAAGAGAAGAGAGAGAGAGAGGAAGAGGAAATTCGAATGGTGTGGTGGAAAGAGGAAGCCAAACACGAATTTATAAGGTAAGGGGGAGAGTTTTTTCGAAAAAAAAAAGAGAGATTTGAAAGGAGATTTGAGAAGATATGGAAAGAAATTGAGAAAAGGGTGAGTTTTTGAAGAAGATTCGGGATTAATTTGAAATAGATTTAAAGAATGGTTTTGATTTGTGAAGATTTGAAAGTGAATGATGAAAGGTTGAAGTGCATTGATGTAGAAGAGTATGGGTAAAAAGAGGAAAGTTTGAAAAAAAATTTGAGTTGAAAACAAAAATGTGGTCCCCCCACCTTTCTGGCGTTAAACGCCCAGAATGGCAC
>NC_029781.3:47521206-47521857 GCF_000817695.3 Arachis duranensis
CCTTTTTGGTCTCGGAATCAGATTTTTGCTCAGGACCCTCAATTTCAGCCAGAAAATACCTGAAATCACAGAAAAACACACAAACTCATAGTAAAGTCCAGAAAAGTGAATTTTAGCTAAAAACTAATAAAAATATACTAAAAGCTAACTAAATCATACTAAAAACATACTAAAAACAATGCCAAAAAGCATACAAATTATCCGCTCATCATTGGCCTACATGATTAAAAATAGATAAGCTCTCTAAGACAAAATATGGGGCAGATTTCACTAATTCAGAGTATATTGTAAAAGCAGATAAATTTGTAAGAAGATAGCTTGTGAAAGCAGGGAATACAGGACTGAGCATTGAACCCTTACTGTTGGTGCATGTGCACTTTAATCATCTCTAGCATATGGGGTAATCACTTTATCCTTCTCTAATCATGCTTTCAAAAAAATTTTGTTTTTTTACCTAATCAATCAACAATTTTAAAATGCCAATGCAAACATCATGAGGTCTTTTCATGTTTGTAATGGGACTAAGGTAAAGGTGAGGATACATATATGGCTAAGTGAGCTTATATATTGAATCTTTAATTAACCCAAGCTCCTACCTAACATACATATACTCTATATAATTTCAACATTCATCTTAGCTACCCAGAATTT
>NC_029781.3:47521895-47533137 GCF_000817695.3 Arachis duranensis
CACATGAATAGGTACCCAAATTCCCTTCATTCTATTATAATATATTTTCTATTACCCTTTATTCCCACAATTTTTCCATAATCAATTAACACACAAATTCTATCTTAAGCTAACCAAAGATTCAATTGGGATTTTCAATTGTTTTCTGCTTAAGGTTAGTAATGTGGTACAATATGGAACGAATGGGATTAAAAACAGCTCAAAGTGGTTAACAAAGGTAGTTAAAAAGGGTTGGCTTATTTGGGATATGTGAGTTAAACAAACAATGGCCTCAATCATATGCATGCACATAACACATTAATTTTGGACATATAGGATAAAACAAAATTCAGATTACAATCACAGAGAAGTAAACACACAAGAAAAAAAATGTTTATGGTTAAATAGTGTAACCATGTATTTAGGCTCAAGGTCTCACGGGTTGTGTGTTCTTTTTAGCTCAAAAATTCTATTCCAATTTCAACTTCAAACAAATTAACATAAATATTTTGATTTAAATTAGTGAAATTTTGAAAAATATATGGTCTTAAAAGGAACTTATTATCTTTTCAATCAGGTAGAACATGCATGCGATTACCTACTAATATGCAATCTATCCTATTCTAAAGAGGAAGAAATTGGTGTTAGAGGGAAAAAAATTACCTCCGGAAGTCAGGTACTGATTGACCTCCCCACACTTAAGGCTTTGCACCGTCCTCGGTGCCATCTGTCAGGAACAATGGTGGGCTGGTGGCAGTATCTCCACAGTCAGGACCGTCATGGCTCCCTGTGCTGGTAAAGGAAGTGGAGTCCGGAGAGCCTAGGTCTTTGTCAGGTCTGTGATTGCCTGTGAGTAGCTCCTTGAGGTATTTGAAACGGCGGTGGTTGCAGCGCTCTCAGAGCTTTTCTTTCTTGTCTTGTTGGTCCAACTGCTTCAGTATTTGATGCAGCAGCTGACTAGTAGATGGTGGAGGAACTGCAGCATCCTCTGTGGACTGGCTGGTAGTGGCAAGTGGTGGCTTGAGATATCTCTCGTTAGGGATATACTGATCAACCCGTGCTAGTATGGCTTTGGTGTCTCCAGCTCTATATGAGACTCCGGCTGCTGAGACAAGATCAGAGACCAAGGCGGGGAAAGGTAGGTTGCTCGTGATTTGCACATGTCCCATAGCATTCCGGATATGTCTCGGTAAATTTAGAGGCTAGTCAGTGAGGATGCACCATAGTAGAACGGCCATGTCTGCGGTGAAAGAAGACTCATGAGTGCTCAGGAAGACGTAATGGGACATAATCTGTGCCCATACGTGAGCCTCTAAGGTAAGTGCGGAAGCCAAAATTCCCTTAGGATGGGAACGATGGTATCCGAATATCCATTTGCTGCCAGATTGAGCGATAACTCTGAGAACAGCTTCCCAGTCAAAGTTGTATGCCTGCGCTTGAGTGCGACTTCTTGAAAAGCATCCAATTCTTTTGGAGCAGGGGAAGATCTAAAGCTTGCTGAATGGCCTCTTCTGTAATGGGGACTTGCTTCTGACGTATATAAACAGACTGCAGGGTTGGCAGGTGGAAGTTGGAGTAGAATTCAACTACCCAAGAAAGATTGACCTGTCGTGGCTCTCTCTGTAGGAATTCCCAATGTCTTTGTGCAATTTGCGGCTCAACAAAGTTGGCAATACGAGACGGAAGGATAAGAAGGTGTTCATTGTTGTAATTCTGAGCTGCCAGAATAGGAAACATCTGCTCACAGTAGCGATTTGGAAATCGTGCAGTGTCCTTTGCTGGGAAGGCTCTTTCCTTTTCATTAACCTTTATAATCCTTTTAATTCTTTTTGTTGAGGGCTTGACTGCAGTTGAAGAAGGTTCTGCCACTAATGTTCTTTTTGTTCCTTTCCTTGCTGTGGATTTGGAGGTAGCTTTCTCTTTGCCATTCTTGGTGGCCATCCTGAAAGGGAACGAGGAAAGTCATTAGCATACAAGGGTTATAGTAAGGAAAAGAATAGGAAGGGTGGTAATCAATGCACATGTATGGATAATAATGTGAACTCATGGTCATGACTACATGTGGCAAATCAACAATGGAAATATAGCAAGTGCATAGGAGGAAAATTGAATGCAAGGTGTTTATTAGCATACCGGCAATGGGCACGAGTAGCATAGATCAAGCATTCAATGTCCAAAGTAGATTACCAAGTAGCTCAAATTAATAAGATGTTTGTAAAAATAATTATATATAAGTAATAAAATAGAAAAGGGGTTTTGTGAAAAGTAGGCATATAGAGTAGTAAATTTAAAAGAAATCTAAAAATAGTGCAAAATGCCATATGGGCATTTTCACAAATACATAGCATGCATTTTAATTAAGGTATGGAAAATTCTAATTAGAACATGCAAGTAACCCCATAAAAATAAGATATAATTATTTAAACAAATCCCAAACAATCCATAAGCAACATATAAAAATAATGACCCAAATAAAATTCCAACACTAATAGGAGGAATAGGAAAATAAAAATAAAACATGGTTAGGGAAAGTAGAAGAGAAAGAAAAAGAAAACATGATAATAAAAAGAAGGATAAAAAAGTGAGGAGGGAAGAAGAGAGAAGAAAAACCTTGATAATGGTGGTGGAAGAGAGGGGGTGGAAGAGAGAAAGAAGGGAGGGAGAAGGAAGGAGGGAGAAGGAAATAAGATTGGGGGAAAGAAAAGATAAAGCAGGCTGGCAGATTTGAATGAGTTGGGCGGCGCAAACGGCGCGGTCGCGTGGAAAGCCCTTAAGTGAGGTGACGCGGACGCATCGGTCACGCGGACGTGTGACGTGATTTGTGCTAGTGGCACGAGGGCAGCTTTGCGCTTGCACAACTCTCTGTTTAATTTATGTTTTGCCAAAATTTAGGATGGTGCGGCCGCGTGGGTGACGCGATCGCGTGGATGGCCATCTTGAGAAAACGGCATGAACGCGTGGGGCATGCGTTCGCGTGGAAGGGCCTCTGCGATTAGCACAAGTGCAGCCCAGCTCTAGCACAACTTTCAGCCATACACTCTTTTTATGTCGAATCATAGGGCCACGCGTTCGCGTGGTCGACGCGGACGCGTGGGGAGGCCAATTTACAAATGACGCAGTTGCATCATCCACGCGGTCACGTGGGTCAAATTGTGCCAAAGGCACACCTCCAGCCACATTCCGGCATAACTCTCTGTCCAATCTTCTTTATTTCCAATGCTTAAGCAACGCGGACGCGTCGGTGACGCTGGCACGTCGCGTGCGATTTCTCTCACAATATTTTTTATGCAAATGCAGTATGCAGATGAGGTGCAAGATATAGCAGTAGTACGGAGAAGAGTTATAGGTGAGGGAAGATAAGGAGAAGAAGAGGAACGATCATACCGTGGTGGGTTGTCTCCCACCTAGCACTTTGCTTTAACGTCCTTAAGTTGGATGCTTCAGTAGCTCAGTTTTCTGTTGCGAGTGGATCCTCCAAGAAGAAGATATCTAACTCCTTGTTTTTCGTCACCTTCTCACCATGGTAGAGCTTCAAACGATGTCCATTAACCTTGATGAGGTTAGAGCTTGAAGGGTGACTTAGGTGAAAAACTCCGTACGGCTCAGCCTTTTCGACTCTATATGGATCTTCCCACCTTGATCGCAGCTTGCCTGGCATGAGCCTCAGTCTGGAGTTATAAAGGAGGACTAAATCCCTAGGTTGGAACTCCTTCCTCTTAATGTGTTGATCATGTACAACTTTCATTTTTTCCTTCTACAGCCTTGAATTCTCATAAGCTTCGAGGCGAAAGCTCTCCAATTCTTGCAATTGCAACTTCCTTTCAGCTCCGGCTTTCTCAAATCCCATGTTGCACTCCTTTACTGCCCAAAAAGCTTTGTGCTCCACCTCAACTGGAAGATGACAGGCTTTTCCATAGACTAAGCGAAAGGGACTCATCCCAATGGGTGTCTTGTATGCTATTCTGTATGCCCAGAGTGCATCTTGTAGCCTGGTGCTCCAGTCTCTTCTATGATGTTTGACTATCTTCTGCAATATGCACTTTATCTCTCTGTTAGACACCTCGGCCTGCCCATTAGTCTGAGGATGGTAGGCTATTGCTACTTTATGAATGATCCCGTGCTTCTTCAGTAATCTTGTTAGTCTCCTGTTACAAAAATGGGTGCCTTGATTGCTCACGATTGCTCGTGGTGATCCAAAGCGACAAATAATGTGGTTTCTAACAAAGGAAACAACAGTGTTAGCATCATCAGTACGGGTAGAAATTGCTTTCACCCATTTAGAAACATAATCTACAGCTAACAGTATATAAAGGTGGCCATTAGAATTTGGGAATGGACCTATGAAGTCAATGCCCCAAACATCAAAAATATCACAGAAAAGCATAATTTGTTGAGGCATTTCATCCCTTTGGGATATATTACCAAACCTTTGGCATGGGGGACAAGATTTACAAAATTCAGCAGCGTCTTTAAAAAGAGTGGACCACCAGAATCCACAGTCTAAGATTTTTCTAGCTGTTCTTTGAGGGCCAAAATGTCCTCCACTCTCAGATGAGTGACAGGACTCTAAAATGGACTGGAATTCTTATTGAGGCACACACCTTCTAATTACCTGGTCAGTGCCACATCTCCATAAATATGGGTCATCCCATATATAATATTTAGACTCGCTTTTCAGCTTGTCTCTTTGGTGCTTAGAAAAGTTTGGAGGAAAAGTGTAGCTAACTAGATAATTAGCGACAGGTGCATACCAAGGGACTACTTCAGATACTGCTTGTAGGTTATCAAACGGAAAATTATCAGCTATAGGAGTGGAGTCATCTTTAATGTGCTCAAGGCGACTCAAGTGGTCTGCCACTAGATTCTGGTTACCACTCCTATCCTTTATTTCTAAATCAAATTCTTGTAGTAGCAGTATCCAATGTATAAGCCTTGGTTTGGATTCCTTTTTAGCTAATAAATACTTTAGAGCTGCGTGGTCTGAATACACTACTACCTTAGCACCAAGTAAATAGGCTCAGAATTTATCCAGAGCAAAAATAATAGCAAAAAGCTCTTTTTCAGTAGAAGTGTAGTTAGACTGAGCAGTGTCTAAAGTCTTAGACGCATAAGCAATGACAAAAGGATCTTTACCTTCACGTTGAGCCAGCGCTGCTCCTACTGCATGGTTGGAAGCATCGCACGTGATTTCGAATGGCTGGCTCCAGTCAGGTCCTCTCACAAATAGAGCATGAGTCAGGGCGGTCTTCAGCTTATCAAACGCTTGTTTGCAATCCTCGCTGAACTTGAACTCGATATCTTTCTACAGTAACCTGGATAGGGAAAGTGCTACCTTACTAAAGTCCTTAATGAATCTTCGGTAAAAACCTACATGGACAAGGAACGAACGGACTTCCCTCACAGAGGAGGGGTAAGGCAAACTAGAAATAACATCCACCTTTGCTGGATCTACAGAAATGCCAGTATTAGACACAACATGTCCTAGTACAATTCCTTGTCTTACCATAAAATGACATTTTTCAAAATTTAATACAAGATTTGTATTGACACATCTATCTAGTACTCTAGATAAACTATCCAAGCAAAGGCTAAAGGAATCACCATAAACGCTAAAATCATCCATAAAAATCTCCATACAGTCCTCAAGATGGTCAGAGAAAAGACTCATCATGCACCTTTGGAAAGTAGCTGGTGCATTGCACAAGCCAAAGGGCATTCTCTTATAGGCATAAGTCTCAAAAGGACATGTAAAAGTAGTCTTTTCCTGATCTTTAGAGGCTATATGAATATGGAAGTAGCCTGTGTAACCATCTAAAAAGCAATAATGTGATTTACCTGACAGGCGATCCAGCATTTGATCAATGAATGGAAGAGGGTAGTGATCCTTACGAGTGGCTTGGTTGAGACGCCTATAATCAATGCAGTCCCTCCAGGCATTCTGTACTCTGGTTGCTATGAGCTCTCCATGCTCATTCTTCACTGTAGTGACTCTAGACTTCTTGGGCACCACTTGTACTGGGCTCACCCATTCACTATGTGAGATGGGGTAGATAATATCTGCCTCTAATAGTCTGGTCACTTCCTTCTTGACAACCTCTAAGATAGTGGGGTTCAGTCTTCTTTGGGGTTGACAAACGGGTCTTGCTCCTTCTTCTAAAATTATTTTGTGCTCACAAACTTGAGGGTTGATTCCTACTATGTCTGCCAAACTCTACCTAATTGCTTTCTTGTGCCTCATCAGCACACTAAGTAACTGCTCTTCCTGTTGAGAAGTGAGGTCCCGTGCAATGATAACTGGAAACTTCTGCTTATCCTCGAGGTAAGCATATTTGAGGTGTGGAGGGAGGGGTTTCAATTCTAACTTCTGTTCATGGTCAGGTTCTGGATTGTCTGGAGCTGGTGGCAATGGTAGATTACTTTCATTGTCCTCAGAATTCCCCACACTCGGACCTTGTCCTATGTACTTCTTTTCAAACTCCTCCTGGTGAACTTCAGCTATGGTCTCATCTATGATGTCACACTAGAAGATAGAATGATCTTCTGGAGGATGCTTCATAACTCCATTCAGATTGAAGCTTACTACTCGGCCGTCTATTTCAAAAGAGTATGTTCCTGCAAAAGCATCTAATTTGAACTTCGAGGTCTTCAAGAAAGGTCTTCCGAGTAGGCTTGATGATGGTTTCTCTGAGTCATTTTGGGGCATCTCCAGGATGTAAAAATCAATAGGAAAAGTGAGACCTTTAATACCCACTAATACATCTTCAGCAACTCCATCCACTGTAATAATACTTTTATCTGCTAACACAAAACGAGTTGCCGACCTTTTTAAGGGAGGGAGCCTCAAAACATCATATACAGATAAAGGCATTATACTAACACATGCTCCTAAATCACACATGCAGTCAGAAAATATCACACCTACAATGGTACAGTTAACCATGCATGGACCTGGGTCACTACATTTTTCAGGTAAATTTCCCATTAAAGCAGATATATAACTACCTAAAGGAATAGTTTCTAATTCATTAATTTTGTCTTTATGTATGCATAGATCCTTTAGAAACTTTGCGTATTTAGGTACCTGTTGAATAACATCAAAAAGGGGAACAGTTACCTCAATCTTTTTGAATATTTCTACCATTTTGGGATCAGGTTCCAACTGCTTTCTGGACTTCCTTGCAAGTTGTGAAAATAGAATAGGAATGGTGTTTTCTACAGTGTCTGCGTCCCTTAGTGCTTCTTCCTGTGATCTAGCGTCTTCTTCCTGAGCCATGTCCTGTATATCCTTTTCTTCCTCAACATCTTCTATTTCCACTACCTCTTCAGCTGAGGCGTGCTCAGGTAGGTTTGGCTCTTCCTGATTCCTCTCTTGCAATGTGGTTCCAGACCTTAGGGTGATGGCATTAGTGCCACCCTTTGGATTGGGTAATGGTTGAGAGGGGAGTCCACCAGAGCTTGAGGACTAGTTGTTGGAGCTGTTTAGTGATTCAATCTATGAGACAAGGGCTTGCAAAGTAGAATTCAGACCATTCAGAGTAGAAGTGAGGTTGTTTTCCATGGCCTGTTGTCTCTGATCATTAGATTGTAGTAACTCATCATTAGGAGATAAAGAGGGATAAGTGATCTGAGGGGTCTGCTGAGATGCTTGAGCCTGTCTTAAGTGAAGTGCTCTGTAGGCCTAATTCTGATTCTACTGCCTGAAGTTGTTATTGTTATTCCACCTCTGATTTCCATTGTTATCTCTGCCTCCTCTGTTATGATTGTGCCTCCAACCCTGGTTAGAATTATCTCTCCAGCCTTGGTTAGAGTTATCCTGCCATCCATGGTTATAGCTGCCACCTTGATTGTACCCTTGATTGGGGCGGTCATAGAAGTTATGAGTGGCTGCTACAGTGTGGTCTTCCGGTTGGAGTTGCGGACACTTATCAGTGTAGTGACTGTAATCTGCACAGATTCCACATACTCTTTGTGGAACCAACTGCTGGCTGTGATGTGGTGGAGAAGGCTGAACTTGCTGAGGCTGTTGTTGACTTAGCTACATCTGCTTCAGCAAGTTAGTCATTTCACATAAGCTCTTAGCTATAGCAGCAGTCTCTTTGCTAGTGGATACCTCTGTAACAGCTCTTTACTGACTTTTTTTCTGCCTATGGTTCCTAGTAGATTCGGCTAAGTCGCTGATCAATTGCCATGCTTCTTACGTAGTCTTGTACTTTTTCATAGACCCATTGCTAGCACCTTCCAATGTGGTCCTATCTTGAGATTTCATGCCCTTTGTAAAGTAGCCGAGTAACACTATCTTGTCAATCATATGGTGTGGAGATGCTTCTAGAAGATTATTAAAGCGTTCCAAGTATTCATAGAGAGTTTCAGATTCATCCTGAACGATCATGGACATGTATTTCCTCAGTTTATCGGCAACCTCAGTTGGAAAGAATTTCTCCAAAAATTCTCTTCTAAGCGTATCCTAGTTGGAAACAGTCGTTCCTGGTTGAGTGTAGTACCACTCTCTTGCCTTTTCCTCAAGAGAGAATGGGAAGGCTTTTAACAGAATGGAGATTTCATAAGTGCCATCACGCTTAATAGTAGAACAGGCAGTCTGAAAATTCCTAAGGTGCTTGATAGGCTCTTGAGCAGATAAGCCATGAAACTTGGGCATCAAGTTGAGTAGCGAAGACTTTATTTTGAAATCCACAGCCACTGCTGGGTGGTGTGCCTGGAATGGTTGTAGTGTAAAATCAGGGGCTCCTTCCTCCTGGATAGTGACTCTCCTAGGTGCTGCCATGTCACCTGCACGTAAATCAACTAGATCAGTAGAGAGGGAGCTTGTTTCTTCCTTAGATGACATTTCAGGTTTGTCTTCAGAGAGGACTCGCCGATGCCGAGCTTGCCTTATACGTGAAATAGTTCTTTCAATCTCAGGGTCAAATACTAGCAAGCTTGGATCAGGAAGTGAATGCGTCATTTAACGAAAGAAACGTGCAGCTCATAGTAACAAAATAAAAAGAAAAAAATTGCAATTAAATAAATGCCAATCAATAAATTAGCATACTGTTGCAACTCCCCGGCAACAGCGCCAAAAATTGACGTGGCAGAAATTGACGAGTTAAGAAATTATTAACAGAAATATGCAAGTACAGTCCTTAACCAGCCGAAATTCCGCTTATCAATTTAGAAGGGTTGTCACAATATTGAAATTAAAATATTGGGAGTATGAATCCCAGGTCGTCTCCCAACGAGTTGTAGAGAGATGTGTTATTTTATCAATCAGGTGTTTTCAAAAATGGTTGAGTTGATAAACAGGAAATTAATTTAGAGAATTTAATTAATTTTAAATAAAAGCCTTGAGTGGGAGTAGATTAGTTGGAAGCCCTATTCTTGTTGAAGTACTCTCATGATTAATTAATAATTGGAAGTTGCTCTGCTTAGTTATCCCTTACTGGGTAAAGGAAAGTCAAGCAAGTTGGAAAGCTGTTTCTAGTCATAAGTTCTAATCCTCTCCCTTGGGAGGGGCTAGTGTCAATGATTAGAGGTTGATCCAACAATAAATCCAATTATAATTTCTCTCTTGAGTAATTTAACTCAAGGTTTCCTTTCAATCATCTCCCAATCAAGTTATGGAACTAGTCACTCATCATAATTATAAACTTCACAGAATCAATGGGAAAAATAAAAGAAGACATAATAAATAATAATGAATGGGATTAATTTAAAATAAAAATAGTCTATATTAATAACTTGTGAAAATAATCCAATGTCAACTCTGGGGGGATTAAGAATATGGAAAAATAAATGGAAAGTAAATAACAGAATATAATGACTAGTATCGGAGGTAGACTCTTCTTAAAAGTTAAAGCCAAATCTTCAAAATCCTAATTATGAATGTTCAAGTGAGTAAACCTAGGGGAGGCGTAAATTCAGATCTAAAAACTAAAAATTATGCGGAATAAATGTTGTTCTCTGTCTCTGCATGTTCCTTGGCTCTAATCTGTGTTTCTGGGCCGAAAACTGGGTTGAGTAGCTGAGAAGTTTAAGGTGAGAAGTTTAAGGATGGCAGGCAGGGTCGGGTAAGGCAAAAACTTGCCTCACTGCCAAACCTATACGTAGTGGATTAGTTCTCGATCTGTCCAGTTAAAAAAATATCATAGAAAAAATAGTTTTTTTAAGTAGAATAATTTCTCATTAATAACAATATTTATGGAGATTTATTTTTGTTGGAATTTACCTGTGACAATTTTATTTGTTAACATCATATTCATTCTTGAAGTCAAAAAAATATCTTGAAGTCAAAAGAATATCATCAATATTGTTACCTATTAAAATTTCACATTTTATGACATAATTTTCAAGTTTTGAAACTTAGACTTATACCATTACAAAAGCTATTAAGTTAGTTAATATTCCTTAATAATATTACTAGAACATCATCGTTGAGTATTAGTTTGTGGGAAGAGAAACCAATAATAATTTTTGTTATTCAATATATAATTTATTAAAAAATATATATAATAATTATTACTATAAATATTTTATAAAGTTATAATTAAAATCAAAGGTTAACAATTTTAATATTAAAATTATTAAAAAATAATTATTATTTATTTTAATTAATTTGAGTTGGTTGAGTAGTTATCTCACTCGTCTACTTACGAAAGTATTTTTGAATCTCGCTTATGTATATAACAACTCATTGGCTAGCAATAGACCCTTAATAAATGGAGCTTCAATCCATGGTGGATTAGTTCTCGACTTGCCGAGTTGAAAAATACAGTGAAAAAAAATAGTATTTGTCTTGAAAATAGAATAATTATCATTGATAACAATACTTGTGGAGATTTGTCTTTGTTGAAATTAAATGTGATAACTTTATTTATTGGTATCATATTCATTCATGAAGTCAAAACAATATGATCAACATTGCTATCGGTTAATATTTCACATTTTATGACATGATTTTCAAGTTTTCAAACTTATATATAGATTTATTTCTTTACAAAAGCTATTAGATTGATTAATATTCCTTAATTAGTAATATTACTAAAACACTATCATTGAGTATTAATTTGTATGAAAAAAATCATAATAACTTTGGTATTCAATATATATATAAATTTTATTTTATTGAAAAAAATCATTATTCCTAGATTGGTAAATGTATTTTTCTCCCATTTTTATATCAGTTTATTTGAAAATAATTACCGTTAAAAAAATAAATGACTACACTATCTTATAATATAATGTATAAAATAAATTTTTATTTTAAAAT
>NC_029781.3:47536073-47548748 GCF_000817695.3 Arachis duranensis
AAAAAAATTGTTATAAAAACTATCAAATAAAAGAGTCATTGATAAAAAAAATGAGATCCTCTTCTATTATATATGACCTTTTATAATGATAAAATAAAAATAGAAGGAATAAAATTTAATATTTTTATATTAGAAATAGAATTTAATATTTTTTCTAATAAAATTAAATAATGGATTAGTTATAATTAATATATTTAAATTTAAATAAATAAAATTAATCAAATAAAAATATTTTTAAGAATTAATCAAATTAATTAGTTAATACAAATAATTAGTATAATTGATTTGATTTAATTTATTGAATTCAAAAAGATAAATCAAGAAATAGTTTATTAAATTTAATAAATTAAAAAGACAAATAGAAAAACACTCTCGTAGGAGACAATGATTTTTTTAACTAATTAATCTGTGTATGTGTATTATATTGAATTAGAATAAATAACAAATTATCTATTTTAATATGCACCTTATAAATTAACAAATTAAAATAATCGATATAATGAATTATAATTAATTAATTGATATAAATTATAATGAACTGTGTGATATTTAAATATCTAATCAAATTAATTAACTGATATAATTAATTTACTGTAATGAATTGTATTTAATGAATTAAAAGAAATGAATTGAAAACACTTTAACAATTAATTGTTTGATATAAATTATAATAAGTGGTGTGATATTTAAATATATAATCAAATCAATTAGTTGCTCTAATTAATTCACCGTAGTAACTTGTATTTAATGAGTTAAAAGAAATAAATTGAAAAATACTCTTAGAAACATACCACGTCAACTCCATCATTAAGTGTAAAAACTCGATTATTATATAATAGAATAGATATATAATTAAATTTAATGAATTCAATTAGAATAAGCAATAAACTATTTATTTTATTTTGAACTTTACAAATAAATAAATTAATTAACTAATATAACGAATTACAATTAATATAGTACAATTATAATAAATTATATTAATATTTAAATATCTAATCAAATCAATTAGTTGATATAATTAAGTTATTGTAATAAATTGTATTGAATGAATTAAAAAAATTAAATCAGAAACACTTTCTGGAGCATGTCACGTCAGCGCCATCATTAAGTTCAGAAACCCAATTTTTAAATAATAGAATAGATAGATTGATCAAACATATCTATTTTAAAAAAATTTTAAATTAAATTATGATCCAATTGGATTGATTTAAATTTGAAAAATAAAAATAACCGTTTGCTAATTGTTAAGAGAAATTGATGGAATAGTGGAGAGAGAATTGAAACGGTTATCTCTCACTATGAGAGATAACAGTTTTAATTTTCTTCCTATTATCCCATCAACTTTTTTAGTACTAATTGATCAAGCATATCTGTTTTAATCTCTTCTACCAACGTTTTTTATGTACTAATTATATGCTAAAAGTTTGGATTATTGATAATATTAATATTTTTATTATTTTCAATTTTTTTTAAAAAAATACATATAAATAAGATACTTACAAAATTATCTCATTTATAGTGTAAATAAGATAAAAAAAATATTTATTTCGGTAATTAGTATAATTAATTTATTTGTTAAAATAAAAAAATCCTATATTTGGACAGATGTCATATTTATTTATTTTCAGTAAAGGATAGATTTGGCACTCAAATGGGGCCTCGGCCTAGTTTTGTTTGCTGAAGGAAGTTAAGTTAGCCTACCCTAATAAGTTTAGAAAAATCAAAACATATTTATTTTAATCTTTTCTACCAACGTCTTTTATGTATTAATTACATGTTAAAAATTTGGATTATTGATAATAATATAATATTAATATTTTTTATTATTTTTAAATTTTTTTAAAAAAATATATATAAACGAGATACATGCAAAATTATCTCGTTTATAATGTAAACAAGATAAGAGAGAGATATTTATTTCGATAATTAGTATAATTAATTTATTTATTAAAATAAAAAATCTTATATTTGGACAGAGGTCATCTTTGTTTATTTTCAGTAAAGGATGGTGGCGGTGGCGGTGGCCGCCACCCCCACCACTGGCGGCGTTCCTCTAACACCAACTTTCACTTCCGCAGCACCTCCACGTCAGAAACCCTCTCCTCCTTCAAAACGCTCCACCAAAACCAACAGCAACCACATCATACCCATAACACCACCCACTCCGTCGCCGTCAACGACATCCACAACAAAAGGTTCTAATTCCTCTTCCGTTCCTCTGAAGAAGGTTCTGGTTCCCATCGGCTACGGCACCGAAGAAATGGAAGCGGTTATCTTGATTCACGTTCTGCGCCAAGCTGGTGCTGACGTCACTGTAGCCTCCGTGGAGCCTCAGCTTCAAGTTGAAGCTGCTAAGGGCACCAAATTGGTCGCTGATACTTCCATTGAAGCATGCTCTGATCAAATTTTCGATCTTGTCGTTTTACCTGTTAGTTATTACTTATCTTGTTGGTCTTTTAAGTGATTCCATGACACAAGTATAATTACTATGCAGAGAAATAAAGAAAGGGTTAATTGATTTTTAAAATTACATTTTTGCATTTTATTTATAGGATGATATATCATTATTCTTATATATTTACTTGTAAAGTATTTCATAGTATTATGATATATGAATTTTTTATGAAAATGGTTCAAACCAAGTTTCATGAAGAATTCATAATTAGGCAGCATATCGCATACCAATTCATCTACGTACCGGAACGTCATATGTATATTTTCCACACAATATTTTACATATGGCTACATATCTGTTTCGTATCGGAACATATTGTATTCCATGTAACTATGGTTCAAACTCTTTTCAAGACATGGCTATAGTGAGTAATTGTGTGTGGCTTGTTTGCATTGCAGGGAGGAATGCCTGGCTCAGTGAGGTTAAGGGATTGCGAGGTGCTGCAAAAAATCACATGCAGGCAAGCTGAGGAAAATAGGCTCTATGGTGCTATTTGTGCTGCTCCAGCCATTACCCTTTTGCCATGGGGTCTACTAAGGAGAAAGAAGGTACTAAACTTGGTTGGATCAATATCTGTTACTGTTTGAGGGTTTTTCTTAAGTTAAAAATGTATTTGCATGGCTAATTTTCTCTAGCTTGTTATGCAAGACTACATGTCACCCTGCATTCTTTGACAAGCTGCCGACATTTTGGGCCGTTAAGTCAAATCTTCAGGTTTCAGGAGGGCTTACAACGAGCCGTGGACCTGGAACAACTTACGAGTTTGCTGTATCCTTGGCTGAGCAGCTGTTTGGGGAGTCTGTTGCCAAGGACATTGCAGGATTGTTGGTAAAGTGTTTGCTTGATCCTAGCAATAATGGCAATAAAACTCAATTACGAATTTTTTTAATTATCTGATGTAGAATTCTAAACTGGATTCTATTTCCATTTATTTTATGATTTATTCGAAAGCCTCAAATTGTAATCCAACTATCAAGTGCTAGGTTTTAGCAGGCTGTGCTGCCAACGAAACTAGATGATATTAGATAGTTGAACTAGTTGAAGTGAAGAATGTTAACTAGAAGTAGAAATGGGGAGAAGTGATTACCAACAGAAAAGGAGGAGCCGAAGAAATTAAGTTGTAGAGTGACAAATCTTCTTAAATCTATGTATTTCATTCTAGATCCTAAACTTTTATTGTAATTTTCTTTCTTAAAAAAGTATGGTGTGTCTAAAGTTCTATGTCTGACCAAATTACTCTCCCCCCTCTCTTTTTTTATTTTTCAGTTTATGAGAACTGCCGATGATAATGCAGTGAAGAAGGAGTTCAACAAAGTTGAGTGGTCTGTTGACCACCATGCCCCTAGTGTAATTTACTGTCGTATCATCATAATTTGGCAAGACTTCTGCTGTATCATCCTTCTGCGACATGTATCTTAACTATATGTTATGATATTCAGGTTCTTGTACCAGTTGCTCATGGGTCTGAAGAGATTGAAGTTGTGACTCTGATCGATATTCTAAGGCGAGCAAAAGCTAATGTCATAGTTGCATCCATTGAAAAGACTCATGAAGTTTTAGCTTCCAAAGGAACCAAAATTGTTGCTGATGTATTAATTAGTGATGCTCAAGAGTCCTCACATGATTTGATAATTCTACCGGTAAGATAAATTTCTGGAAATATATATGAAGACATCTACGCTTTTTATTGTGCTGGTATTCTGTACCCTTGAAGTCTACACTGCACAAAACAAATAAATAAATAAATAAAATCATAAAAACTGCTTGGAGCATAGGGTGAAAACCGAGAATAAATCATCACGTACTTACACCTGCTATTGTTATTTTGCTGGGATTAGAGTAGGGTTGATTATCGCAGTTGATTGAACAATTGCTTTAGCTTATGGAACTCAATGGACGATTATTTTTTTTGTCCCACGTATAATTTGTAGTTGCTTATCATGAATTGTTTAGGGAGGTACTGCTGGAACTGAAAGGCTAAGCAAATCTAGAATTCTGAAAAAGCTCCTTAAAGAACAGAACTCAGCTGGAAGAATATATGGGGCTATCTGCTCTTCGCTTTCCATTCTGCATAAACAAGGTTTACTGAAGGTATTTGACATGCTACTGTTCATATTCCAGATAAGTAATGCCCTATTGAAATGATGAAATTTCTTGTTACAGAACAAGAGGGCTGCAGCTCATTCGTCAATTATCGATAAAGCTGAAGATGAAGCAATCAATGGTGCTGCCGTAGTTATTGATGGCAAACTAATCACTAGTGAGGGACTTTCTACTGTAACTGATTTTGCATTGGCTGTTGTAAACAAACTATTTGGTAATGGAAGAGCAAGAAGTGTAGCAGAAGGCCTTGTTTTTGAGTATCCTAACAGTTAGGGCATCTGATTTAAAATACTTAGAGGAGGTGGAAAAAAGTTATATCTAGGGCTTGTATGGTTGGAAGTAGTAAAATATGGTGGAAATTTTCATGGTGGAGCTCACAAGTAAAGTTACACATGAAGTTCATCCAGGAAAATTTGCCCTTTATTTTCACTCTCCAACCGAACAAACCCTTAGTCTAAAGAGATGAGGACCATACCGCGTCCAATAGCTTCATATTATGAGTTTTCTGGTCCATATCACTTCACAAAACATGGATAAGTTGAAGTTGTTTGGACAAATCTCTGATGGATTTGTAATCTTGTACACAACCATGTTGATATCACTTATCAGAAAAGTCTATGATCTGAATATGAAAGGGTTCATCGTTTCATCCATGTTGATGGTAACAATTTGGTATCACCATCTTCCTTGAGTGTCATCTTTATGGAGAGGATGTTGCTGACGCGGATGGGAATGCCATTTGCCAGTGACTCAAACCGGAGCTTCTCGGATTTTACTATGTAATGTGTGTGGAAGAGTAAATTTGAACAGATTCAACTTTCTAACGTGTCTCGAGAGGTAGTATTCAAAGTTGAAACTCTTCATTGTTCACTGATTTGTTCTCTTTATAAAGCTCTGAATTTTTCAGTTTAGAAAGGTTTGTTAGCAACTTATTTCTTATTTAGGATGAAATGAAAATGTTGCATTTGTAAGCTTAGGCCAAATGACGAATGTATTGTAATAATAAAAAATGATAGGTTAGAAAGGGAGATTGAAATAATTTTCTCATATTCTTTTGGAAGTCCTTCAATAACTTCCGTTAGTGTTAAATCAAGAAGGACACCTACTTGTCTTTGATAAGCAGATCAGAATTCAGAATAATAAAAGTGTTGTCTTATATTTTTGGAATTGATTTAAGTTGAAATGAATGGAAATAAATTGAATTAGAAATGAATGAATGTTTAGAATCAATTATGTAAAAGAGAAATTGATTTGATTTACAAATTGATGTAATGATTTTACTTTATATTTTTATTTTTTGTTTACCACAATTTTCTATCACCATTGCCAAGTGTGCTAATAATTGCAACCATCGCCGTCAGACCATTGCCTCTGGTGGCTGGACCGCTGTCGGATTCTTTTAGGTACTCAATCCCTTCTGTTTTATATTCATACATAACGGATAAAAATGACTCTTATATTTAGTAATGTTACAGTTTCAAGTTTTTTTATGAAAGTCCAACCAAGTTAAACAATAAAACTTGGAATAATGTTAGCCATAATTAATTTTTGTTATATTAGACCAATTTGATTAACAAAAATATTTGAATGTATAATATTATTCTATATTTAACACACCAAATCGTTTTAATCCCAATTAAATTTTCCAAAAGATGAGAAAATTTGTGTCAAGTGTTTAAGTAAATTCATAGTATTTACAAACCAAACTTGGATTGATTAAGTCACTCGTCTATTTAAACAAGTGTCGAGAGATACAGTAGGAAACTAAAATTCATAGTATTTAGAATTAAATTTAATTTCTATGTTTTATCCATTCCAAAAAAATAATTTGATTTTGAAATTAAATCAAATCCGTTTAATACACACTCTTAAATAAATGACAACGAAATTGGTGGGACTCCATATCTGGCCTTTGGTATATCTTGCAATATGAAGTATATCATTTATAAAATCAAATTTTAATTGTCATTTTCTCATATACTTTTGGTTCTGTTTCCAAAAAGGAAGAAGGAGACCAAATATAAGCCACATCAACACACTTTGGTTTTTGGGTATTAACATCAACATTTGATCAAGATGACACCCCTAATCAGCATTTAACTTTGAGAATTGACAAATCAAGATTACATATAATGACAAGACGACAACCAAATTTTTTTAGGATGTTCATTATGTTGACCTTTGATAAGTACTTGAAAAAAAATGTAATTGTAACCAAAATTCCAGACGCAACACCTTTTTCTTGAACCAAAAAAGGAATTGTGTGTTGTGACTGCAAATTGAATTCAGCAAAAAGGGGTTAGAAACTTAAACGGGAACTTAAAAGGGACACTACAAAGATCCAATTTAATTGGCTTGTCTCAACATCCTCCAACATAAGAAAATAGAACTAACATTCAACCAAATACAAATAGTTTATTATACAAGATGCAAGTTTTTCTAATGTACATCTCAACTCTCTCCTACTTCCTATACATAAGAAAGCTACCACCCCTATTATCTATGTAGGACTCAATTCCAATTACATCAGACACATGAAAATTATATATCATATCATTGGATTTATGTGGAACTAACATAAAATTTAATGGTTGAAATTCTTCTACCGGAAGAATAGACTCCTCCCCCTAAAAGAGCATAATAAGAACTTTTTCCACATGCAATAGTCCAATCCTAGTGACATAAAGATGCCTTCCTTTTTATAGCAGTCGCTTTAAACAAAGACCAAATTTGGTCTACCATGGACCTGTAACTGTCCTTCTCAAGCACTGTCTTTTATTTCCCAATGGCCAAAATGAAGAATCCATATTCTGCCAAAAATAAAACATGTGAATTCTTTTTTCTTTTTTTTTTTTCAGTCTTATATTAAGAATTATAAATTATAATCATATAAATCCAAGAAGTCACCCTCCCTCCCAAGTCCCAACCCAATATATATAAAGCAAAATAGATAACTTACCTGATTTTTCTGCATTTCCATCATTTCTTCCTGTATTAAAGAATATTAAAGAAAATTAGTCAAAAAAATATTACAAAAACCACAGTTGAAAACAAAATTATTATTAAGGATGTATTGCACAGTGACAACATGTAACATACCTGCTTTTTTTGCAATTCTTTGTTTATTTCCTTAAGCTTCTGAACTTCAGCTTCTAGTTCAAAAGTATAGGCCTGCGAAAAATCGATAGAAACAGAATTTAACAGTTGCTTGCACTATGAAACATGAAACATCAAACCAATTTTCTCTTAATGCTGATATATAAGACATGGAAGAACATAAGAATTTAATGTGTTTCCTATTTACAAGAATGCATAATGATAATTTAGAATTAGAAGGCTAACCTGCTTGCGAGCCCTTGACCTTGCAGCTGATTCTCTATTTTTGATCATTCTCCTCTGTCTCCTCTCCACAACTTTCTCTATAGCACTGCACTTCCTTCCCCTGTTGATTACATAGGGAACCGGTGACAACGACATTGAAGAAGTATCCACACTGCTCTTGGCAATCATGTCCGGTGACATTTTATTTGCAGGAGTGGCACCCGGAGCTGTTACATTGGTCGGGACTAAACCAACAATTCCAACACTCGCCAGCCCATTGCTTTGAACTACTGCGCCATTCATTGAACGCTCCGGCACTCCAATCATCCCACCCCTTGTGCCAGGGCTAGCAAGCTGAGCATTGTTCAACATATGCATAGGAGAAGCAAAAGCCACATTTGCAGGCTTGGGGAAAAGGGGTGGCGGCTGCGGGTGCTGCTGCTGTGCTTGTTGCTGCTGAGTATGGTTCGAATTTAGCGACAGCGGAGGAGGAGGAGGCTTGGGAACCAAGTTATTACCAAGATTGTTCCCATTACTTCTATTTGGTTGCTGAAAACCAAGAAGTAAACCATTGCTATTGTTTGATCTAGCATAGTCACCAGCACCATACCAACCATTGTTGTTAGCATCAGGCCTTGCCATTTGTTGAGCTTGTTGAGGAGCATCTTCTCTCACAACACCAGCTCTCACCAAGAACTCCTCCAATGTCATTTCTCCTAATGCTGGTTGCCCTTGTGTTTGAGGCACAGATGAAACCCCATTGCTACTTCCATCTTTGGCTCCGGCTCCAGTGCTGCTGCCACTGCCACTATCTTTCATCAAATCCCTCCAAACCTCATCAACTGTTTTCTGACTAAGAGTCCTCGGAAGCGTCAAAGAGCCCTGTCTTTGCAAGTTCCCATTCGGGTTGTTGGAATCACCACCACTGGCGCTGGCATTTATACCGGCTGAAGAAAACGCCAACGCCTGAGACTCCTCGGCGGTCCATATATTCTTCAAGAGCTCATCCATGTTCATGGATCCAAAATCCTTCCCAAACCCCCCTATTGTGTTCTGGAACTCGTCAAAAGTAAGCGAATAAACCGAAGGCTGCCTCACCAGAGTGACATTTGCCGGTGGTGGCTTCCCACCCATTCTATCACCATTATTGGTGGGGTTATCACCATAGCCCCTGAAGTTCATTTTTTTATTGAGACCCCACCTTTTTTTTCCTTTTCTCCTTCTAAAACTTGAAGTGGAAGCAAAGAGTTTAACTTAAGCAAACAATGTCTTACGTATCAATCATTCCCAAGTAGATCATATGGTATTTTCAGCGTGCTTTGGAATGATTATCCTTCTGATTCAGATCTAACTATTCACAACACTGAAGAAAAACATTAAATTAACAACGTTACTTGCAGCAGATAATTAAATCAAACCCTTAAAACTCCTACCCCACACTATATTATAGTCTACAAAAACCAATAATCAAGTATACATTAAAAGTAGAAAGGAGAACAAAAAAATCTTTCAGGTAGTAGAGTTCTGTCTCAAATTAAAATATCTGAAGTGAAACTTAGATACATGTTAAGTTAAACAGTTAAAACTTCTTGTAACAGTTTCAGAGTTATAAATGCAACCGCCTCTGCAAGAATCCAAAGCAGTTGGAGAACGGTAAAGTAAACATTGATTATTACCCAATAGAGAGTATAGAAATACCAGATCAACACTTCCACTTTTTATGCTGCATCAGATCCACACTACTCTCACTCGACTCATTGCCTTTTAAGAAATTCACAATATCACACTTTAAAGAGGTTAAGTTTTTTGTCCGAATTTGGTTAAATTAGATTTGAGTTGGTCACTTAACTAGTACTACTTACTTACTTAGCCCAAATCTGATGTAAATGGAACTTAAGATTTATTCATATTTTTTCTAACAAAAACCCAACCTTTTTTCTCCGAGTTAAACCACTTAAACTGGAAAAAGAAACCACAAAAAAAAAATCTCTCCGATGCGTCACTCAACCCCTAAAGACCTGCTTTTTATTTTATTTAATCCATAAATTAACTAATTAATTAGTTAATTAATTAATTAATTAATTGTTAGAATATATCTTCCAGAATTTCACGCCCAATTAAGGAAAGTCTTTCCCCTTTTGCTCAACCACTCTCATCCGAAAATTAAACAACTCGCAGCGAAGAGGAACTCCAAATTCCTCAGTTTCTCGCCATAATCGAGCTTCGCGGAGATCATAAACCCCAAATTTGGTCAAATTAAAAAAAAAAGAGTCATAATGTCTCGAAGAAGATTTTGACACACTTAAAATGTTAATTAAATAAGAGTTTAATCACACGAGAGACAAAATAATAATAATAATTTAAGAAAAAACAGAATAAGATCAATCAATCGGTTAAGATACGGGGAAAAAAAGTTGGCGGCATTTTAAAAAAAAAAAAAAAGAGATAAGGTGAAGAGAGTGAAATAAAAAGAACACGAAGGAAGAAGGACAAGGGTTAAGGGGTTAATTTTACCTTTGGAGAGTGTGTTGAGTTGTTCGAATTGGAAGAGAGAGTGAGTGTGAGAGAGAGAGAGAGTCGTGTCGCAGGGAGCTTTGAGGTTATGAATTGTGGTGCTTTCGACAAGTGTCTTTGTGCGAACAACACAGACACGAGGCGCCATTTAAGCACTGCCTCCAATCTCTTAGGCATTCTCTCCTTCGCGATGGCTTTTTCTTTCTTTTTTATTTGGAATTTAGCGATTTTAGATAAAAGTATTTGTTTAAGATATTATAAATAAAAAGAACAAAAATATTATTGATTTACAGAAAAGTTTGGACCCTCGGATAAAAATAAAAAATATTTCGGATACATAAAAAATAGTTATTAATTGAGTTATTAGATATTGGCGTATATAACTATATTAAATATACAAAAAAATTAACAATTTTATAACGCGTATATTTTTTATAATAAATATTATTTTGACACTAATTTTTTAACAACTAAGTATGTGTTATCTTTATTTTGTTAATTAAAAATAATATAAATATATAATTAATTAATAATAATTAACTTCTTATATAGGTATTAAGAATATTTAGTATATAAATAGTATTTTTTAAAAATTAATTAATAAATTAATTATTAATATTTAGTGTAAAGTATATAATAAAATATAAAATATATATTAAAAATAAATTTAACAATATATATATTTACATACAACATATAGTTATAAATTTTTTATATATACATAATATTTTTATTGTGTTTAAATACATATATCATTTAACTTATTTTTAATATATTTTATACTTTAATACATATTTTATATAAATGACTAATTTTTAATATGAGTAAACTATTTTTATCTATTAAAACTCTAAACGCTGATAAATTTATCCACAAAACAATAAAATTAAAGTTGTATTCACGAAAAATCGACTTCATATGATAAAATTATTCAAACCCTAAAAAATCATCCAAAATTTTCAAATTATCCTTCTCTCTACTGTTACTATCATCATCCTCACTTTTCTGAAACTAGCATTCTTTTACTCTCTTCTTTTTTCTTAGGTCATTTTCACCCAAGATTATTTGAAGAAAACCACTGCCTACAAAATTGTCGAATCCGGCATGGTTTTTGGCTTTAGAACCGGCTCCACTACCAAACATGATATCGACCGAATCAGCGAGCTTCTCTATCAAAGCAAGTTCAAGGACATCGTCCGAATCCCCACTTCCAAAAAAATGCACGAGCAAGTCCTCTCTTATGAGATTCCCTTATCGGATCTAGACTCTTACCCGTTGTTGATCTCGCCATTGACGATGTTGACGAGATTGATCCTTACCTTAACCTCGTCAAGCGGCGCGGTGGCTCCCTCAAGGAAGAAGATGGTTGAAGGTGCTTGTAAGAAGTTTATTGTAATTGTCAATGAGTCCAAACTAGTTAACTATATTGGTGATAGCGGTTTGGCCATGTTTATTGAAGTTATTCAATTTTATTGGAAGTTCACTATTTCTAAATTTCAGAATCTATTTCAGGAATCTAGTTGCATTGGAAAGCTCAAAACTTTGGGAGAAAAGGTTGAGCCTTATATCACTAATAATGATAATTATATTTGATTTGTATTTCAAGCAAAGTATTAGAGATTTGAAAGTCTAGCGATTCTATTTTATAAATCGTTAGTATTGTGGAGTATGGAATGTTCATTGACGTTGAAGAGAGAGAGAAGGATAATTTGAAGATTTTGAGTAGTTTTTTAGGATTTGAATAGTTTTGCATGACGAAACTGCGATATTTTATTGGTATAATTTTAATTTTGTTGTTTCGTGAGTAGATTTGTCAATGTTTAAAATTTTTGTAAGTAAAAATAATAGTTTATTTAATTGATAAAAATAATTTTTTTATGTCTATTTTTAATTATCTAATAAAATAAATGTAATGGATTAATTATTCAAAAATTTTTGCATGTGTAGTTTTTTTTAAAAATGTAAAATAGATATAAAATTTTATTCTTATTGTTTAAATAAATTTTTTACATTTTTAATTAGTCTAATTTATTAATTAATAAAGAAAATAAATAGAATTTAATTAAATTATTGAGAGAGAAAAAAAAAAGAGAGATGATGGGAGATGGTAATGGTGTCGAAACGTGGTCCAATAGTTGGAGAGTTAAATCGATGATGTGATGTTGGATCAATGAGAGCGCGAAATGTGGGATCATCTCCAACAATGGATGCTGCTTTCCGACAAAGTATTGTACATGCTCATCAACTCTTGCCTTTTTTTTTTTTTAGATTTTTTTTCT